>NW_007246134.1:515368-532730 GCF_000164805.1 Carlito syrichta | reverse complement strand
AGCCTCGACCTGCTGGGCTCTGGCGATCCTTCCGCCTCAGTCTTCCGAGTAGCTGGAACTGCAGGCGCGCGCTACCACGCCCTGCTAATTTTTTGATTTATTGTAGAGATGAGGTCTCGTCTCGCCAAGTTGCCCGGGCTGGTCTCGAACCCGCGGGCTCAGGCAATCCACTCACCTCGGCCTCCCAAAGCGCTGGGATTACAGACTGAGCCACTGAGCCTGGCAGGAGGGCTTTTTAAAAAAAATAACACCCTTCCAAACATACGTCAAACGAATTCGCCTAATAAGTCCTTTTAAATGTTCTCTTGGAACCTGACCTCGTGCCCAGGTATCTCGAAACCTCTTTTCCCACGTTCTAATTCTGGCTCCTGGCTTGATCATGGGAAAAGCATGAACTTCCTATCTGGTTCTCCATCCAAAGAGCCGGGTCTTCCCTTCCAGCCGTTGACCTCAGTCCTCCGGGCACCTGGAACGCCTCCGCCCAGAGGGTTCAACGCCACAAGGTCCTTGCCTGCTGAGCTGTGTGTGGGTGATGTTCTTCTGGAATCCTCTCTCTGGCGGGGTCAGGGAGTTTCTCTGGCTGTCCAGAAAATCTAACAACACAGCAGAACTGCGGAAGTGGGGAAGGTGGGGACCCCTGGGCACTTCTCAATTCTCTAATTCTCTTCCTTCCCCTGAGCAAGCAGATGGGATGCCGACTCCATTGTCTGAGAGCCGCTGATGGAGGGTGGAGGGTGGAGGGAACAGTCCCAGGGGCCGGTGTGATGTTGCTCTTGGTGGCTCAGTCCCAGGACCTCCCGCCCTGCTGGGCTCCCTGCTGTGATGGCTATTTGTAGACCCCCGCTTCCTGGCCTGCAGGCAGACAGCCCAGGCTCCCATTGCTGGCTCTCTTCTTGCCCTGACTTCCTTCCTGAGCTAGGACTTGCCCAGCGATCAGGATCAGGAAGTGTTCCAGATCACACCACCATTCTTCCTTTTGTTCTCCGCCCGTGAGTGACAAACAGATTTCTGGTTCCCATCTGATCTGGTTCACCATTCGCGGAGTTCTTACCCCGTTACAGGCTTCCGGTAAGGGAGGGTGGGGGTCTCTGCCCTCACACATGGTGGTCCGGTAAGGAAGACAGAAAATGAGCCATTAGCTACAATCGAGTAAATATAGAATACAAGCAAATACAATAGGGCAGCAAAAGAGAGTATGAGGAGATACCATGACGAGGGAACATGTGACTGGGGATATTGAAACAATGCAGGTAACACAGAGGTTGACACCCAAAAGGTGCACGACTAGGCAGCCATTAGAAAGGGTGTTTTGGGCCTGGAGCTGTGGCTGGCCCCTGCAGTCTCAGCTCCTTGAGAAGCGGAGGTGGGAGGATCGCTTGAGCCCAGGAGTTCCAGACCAGCCTGGGCAACGTAACCAGACCTCATCTCTACAAAAAATTTTTTAAAAATTAGCCAGCTGTGGTGGCACACATCTGTAGTCCCAGGTACCTGGGAGGCTGAGGCGGAAGGGTCACCTGAACCCAGGAGGCTGAGGCTGAGGGGGTCGTGAGTGTGCCACTGCACTCTAGCCTGGGCAACAGAGGGAGATCCCGACTCACAGAAAAAAAGGAGAGGCTGATTGGGAGGCAGAGAGGATTGCCACAGCCCGCGGGTTCGAGACCAGGAGCAAGGGCAAGCCAGTGATTGGGTGTCTTGCTGTGTTTTACCTTAGGGGCAGTGAAAAGCAGCAGTAATTCATATAAGTCAAGGAGGGGGTGTTCTGTGATTTGTGTGGCTACAGGGCGGCCTTAACTCTGTCTTACTTGGTGAAGGATGGCCTTGTCGCAACCCCATGCCCCTGGGGCTCAGTTTATATTCTGCGAGCATCAAGCACTGTGTATGTTCAGATGGTAACATCATGGTCTGGTTGTTAGCAGAGCCATCTTTTACTTTCTCATTGTTAATGGAAAAAAATAGTTTCAAATATTGGCAAAAGTACGCGTGCGCGCACACACACACGTGCACACACACACACACACGAGTACATATGTAAGAATGATGTCTGTGTGTGACAGAAATTAAATGATTTATTCATAGTTTTTTTGGTAGTTGACAGGGTTTGTGGTATTTTTTAAGATCTGAAACTTTCATACAAAAATATGTATTTCTGGATTCTACTGGAAAAAAATGGGAAGATTCAGCCACATGGAGTTTAAACCATTTTTTCTTTTCCTGAAACAAAATATAACAAGGTTTTCTGGAAGGAAAGATATTGAAAATTCCCAATTCATGTTCTCTGCTATTTAAAATTCAAAAACTGGCCAGGCGTGATGGCTCTCATGCCTGTCATCCCAGCACTTTGGGAGGCGGAGGTGAGAGGATTGCCTGAGTCCAGGGGTTCGAGACCAGCCTGGGCAAACTGGCAAGACCTTGTCTCTACAATAAATCAAAAAATTAGGCGGGTGTGGTGGCACGTGCCTGCAGTCCCAGCTACTTGGAAGGCTGAGGCGGAAGAATCGCCAGAGCCCAGCAGGTTGAGGCTCGGCGGCCATGAGTGTGCCACTGGACTCCAGCTTGGGAGACAGAGTGAGGCTCCGACTCAAAGAAAAGAAAAGAAAATCAGAAAGCCTCATTGGCATGCCTCTGACCAAGATCTGCCAGTGACCACCCGCCCCAGAAGAATTCATCAGGAAGGAGTAGGGTGTCTGTGCTCGTGGGCTGAATTCATGGGGCTAAAAGCGCCTCTGCACCCAACCGCCCTGACTTGGGGTGGTGCTTGTGAAAGAAGAACTGAACATAGGAATAAGCCTACGAGTGCTGACACGTGTGGCCTAGTTGGGGAGTAAAACCAGCAGCATCAATGAGGGCGGGGTCTGACCAGCCAGGGTGCATTACCCCTGGACACACACCCATAGAACTGTGCAAGACTGGTGTTCAACAGCGACAACTTTTGGCAATCACAGAAGCAGCAGCAGCGCTGGTGGACGATTCAATCCTCATTTTTTGGTGTAGATTTAGGGGATCCAAGTGCAGTTTAGTTACATGGACATATTGCATCGGGGTGAAGTTTGGGCTTCTAGAGTAGCCATCACTCAAGTGACGTACATTGTACCCATTAAATAATTTCCCTTCCTTCACGCCCCTCCCACCCTCACACTGTTCCAGGTCTCCAGTGTCTCGTATTCCTCACTCTGTCCAAGTGTATGCATTATTTAGTTCCCACTTATAAGTGAGAACACTTGGTCTTTGGCTTTCTGAGTTCTGTCACTTACAGTGATGGTCTCCATTTCCATCCACACTGCTGCAAAAGAGGTGATTTCATTCTTTATACCTGAATAGTATCCCATTGTGTTTAAATACTGCATTTTCTTTTATCCAATCTTCTGCTGGTTCCATACCTTTGCTATTGTGAGTAGTGCTGTGATAAACATATGAGTGCAGGTATTTTTTTTTTTTTTTGAGTCGGAGTCTCACTCTGTCGCCCAGACTGAAGTGCGGTGGCACGCTCCCGGCCACCGCAGCCTCGACCTTCTGGGCTCCGGCGATCCTTCCGCCTCAGCCTTCCAAGGAGCTGGAACTACAGGTGTGCACTACCACGCCCGGCTGTCTTTTTTTTGACATAATGGTTTCTTTTTCTTTGGGTAGATACCCAGTAGTGGAATTGCTAGATCAAATGGTAGTCCTCTTTTTAGTTTCTAGGGGTCTTTGCTTGTTTTGTTTCTGTTTTCATTTTAGTAGAGATGGGGTCTATATTGCCCAGGCTGGTCTTGAACTCCTGGTCCTCAAGTGATCTTCCTGCCTGGGCTTCCCAAGTGCTAGGATTACAGGTGTGAGCTACCATGCCCAGCCTATTTTTAGTTATTTGAGGAATCTCCATACTGTTTTTCATAGAAGTTGCACTAATTTACGCTCCCACCAGCAGTGTATAAGCATTCTTTTTTCCACATCCTCACCAACATCTGTTATTTTTTGACTTTATAATAATAGCCATTCTGACTAGTGTAAAATGATACCTCATTGTGGTTTTTTTTTGAGTTGGAGTCTCACTCTGTCACCCAGACTGGAGTGCAGTGGCTCTTTCCTGGCCACCGCAGTCTCAACCTGCTGGGCTCCGGCGATCCTTCTGCCTCAACCTTCCAAGTAGTTGGAACTACAGGCATGCACTACCATGCCCGGCTGATTTTTGATTTATTGTAGAGATGAAGTCTTGCCAAGTTGCCCAGGCGGGTCTTGAACCCGCGGGCTCAGGCAATCCACTCACCTCAGACTCCCAAAGTGCGGGATTACAGGCTGAGCCACCGAACCCGGCTTCATTGTGGTTTTAATTTGCATTTCTCTGATGATTAGTGATGTTGGCAATTTGTATCTTTTGAAAAAGATCTGTCCATGTCCTTTGCCCGCTTTTCAGTGGGGTTATTTGTGTTTTTTTTAAGTTGTTTGAGTTCCTCCTACAAATATTTCCTCCCATTCTGCTAGTTGCCTGTACACTCTGTTGATAATTTCTTTGCTGTGCAGAAGCTTTTTAATTTAATTAGGTCCCATTTGTCTATTTTTTGGTTTTGTTGCATTTGCTTTTGAGGTCTTAGTTATACTGTACATTCTTTGCCTAAGGTAATGTCCAGAAGAGTTTTTCCTATGTTTTTTCCAGTATTTCTACAGTTCTAGGTCTTATATTTAAGTCTTTAATCCTTCCTGAGTTGATCTTTGTATATGGTGAGAAATAAGTGTCCCATTTCATTTTTCTGCATATGGCAATCCAAACTTTCCAGCACCATTTATAAACTAGGGTGTTCTTTCCCCAATGTATGTTTTTGTCAACTTTTCAAAGATCGTTTGGCTGTAGGTATGTGGTGTTATTTCTAGGTTCTCTATTCTGTTCCATTTTTATAAGAGTACCATGCAGTTTGGGTTACTGTGGTCTTACAGTATAAATTGAAGTCAGATAATGTAATAGCCCCAGCTTTGTTCTTTTTGCTTAGAATTACTTTGGCTATTTGGGCTCTTTTCTGATTCTATATGAGTTTTAAGATGGTTTTTTCCTAATATGTTAAAAATGACGTCCAGGCTCGGTGACTCAGCCTGTAATCCCAGCGCTTTGGGAGGCCGAGACAAGTGGATTGCCTACGCCTGTGGGTTCAAGACCCACCTGGGCAACTTGGCGAGACCTCATCTCTACAATAAATAAAAAAAAAAAATTAGCCGGGCGTGGTAGCGCACGCCTGTAGTTCTGGCTACTTGGAAGGCTGAGGCAGAAGGAAAACTGGAGCCCAGCAGGGCAAGGCTGCGGTGGCCGGGAGTGTGCCATCGCACTCCAGTCTGGGTGGCAGAGTGAGACTCCAACTCTAAAAAAGAATGATGTTGGCAGATTTAATAGGAATTACATTGAATCTGTAGTTTGCTTTGGGCAGTATAGTCATTTTAGCAACATTGATTCTTCCAAGCCATGAGCATGGGGTGTTCTTCCATTTGTTTGTGTCCACTTCACTGTTTTGTAGTTTTCCTAGTAGAGAGCTTTCAACTCCTTGGCTAAATGTATTTTGGGAGGTAGCTTTATTTCTTTCTCTTGCTTGATTGCTCTGGCTAGGACTTCTAGTACTATGGTGAGCAGAAGTCGTGAGAGTGGGCATCCTTGTCTTGTTCCAATTCTTAGCGGGAATGCGTTCAATTTTGCTCATTCAGTACGGTGCTGGCTGTGGGTTTGTCATGAGTGACTTTTAATATTTTGAAGTATGTTCCTTCTATGCCTAGTTTGTTGGGGGCTGAGAAAGACTTCCGGGTTCTTGGGCAACTGAATGAATGTGGAAAGGCCTCTTGGGCAAGTTGGTGCTTATGTGGGTCGTGGAAACATGAGAGAGATGCCTTAAGCTGGTGAAATAAGTAGTGCTAGGCCTGAGAGTAGAGACAAGCGGGCCTGATGATTAGACCGTCCCCTGCCAGCAGACCCCAGCAGACCCCAGCAGACTAAGCAGAAGGCCAGGGCTTTAGGCCTTGTAGCCTTCTCTCCTGCCCCAGCACGTGGACGGTCCCTTAGGTCCTGTGACAAGTACCCCACTATCCTCTCTCTGGCATAGCCAGCCCTGCCTCTTTTCCTGATGTGTGGGGTCCCAGGAGCTGGTCCCCCAGCTCAGTCTCCATCTCGTAATGTCTGTGTCTTCCTCACTCTGCTTTAGTCAAACTGGTCTCCTTGCTGCTTCATGAACATACGAAGCTCATTCCTACCTCAGGGCTCTTGCACTTGCTCTCTGGGCCTGAAACACTCTTCATGGAGACATGGCTGGATCCATCTTGTCCTTTTATCCCTCCCTGAGCCCCCTGTCTCAACGATCAACCCCTCTCCTCTCCAGCCACCCTCTGCTTCATCCCCTGTTTTATGGTCTTCCCAGCACATTGTGCTCTCAGAAAAGTCACTATTTGTTTATTTTGCCTGTGTATAGTTTATCTCTTTTCACTAGAATCCAAACTCCATGTCTGTCTCTCTTGTTCCTCACCGATTCTCTAGCATGTAGGATAGTCTCTGTGCAGAACAGGAGCTCTGTGACAGTTCGTGGAATAAAGAGTGATTCCTTTAACCCTTTCCCTGAGGGTTAGTTCACAGCCGCCCACGACGCTGATGGACCCATGAGGAGGCTGCATTTAACCCTTTTACTGAGAGCCAGTCCACAGCAAGCCCCTGACCCCGATGGACCCATGGTGGGGGAGAGGGGAGCAGCCGCTGGGTGGTCCCCAGTGGAAACTTGAACTTGGAGCTGGCGGAGACCTGAACTTGAAGCTGGCTCCATTTCCATCCTTTTTTGTCTGACTGTTTTGAGCCCTGCTTTCTTCTTCTCCAAAAGAGGAGTAATGAGCTAACCACATGGGATATTGACCCAGTCTTAGGGGTGTTTGTGAAATCTGAAGGGGGTGGGGATGTATGAGCTAGTAGCTTCTGAGAAGCGAAGGGAGAGAAAGCCAAAAAAAAAAAAAAAACAAACCAAACAAACACATTTCTTTTCATTTCCACGGGCAGAGAACCAAGATGTTTCCAGACCCTGACCTACCTTCTGGGAAAGCTGAGGTGGACTTTGTGCCAACTGACATCTTGGGGCAGCAGGGGGCCCAACCCTAGAAGTCCCCGAGGAACAGGTCGAGGCAGGCTCTGGTGCGGAGCATGGGGTGAGCTGAAGTGTGGGCGCAGGGCTGGGAAGGCCTGGAAGCCCGGGCGCGGGCGGCAGGAGCAGCCAGGTCTGAAGGCCTCGGTCGGACACCCGCAAGGCCCAGAGAGAGGCCACAGGCTTTCAGAGGGCTTAGACGACTCCCGAAGCTCTCCCAGATTCCAGGTCCCCTTTGGTTCTCCGACACCTGGCCTCACTCCCCCAGGCAGAATAAGCTGTTTCTTCTTCGGTGCTCCCATGACATTTTGCCCAGACATCCATGAGTACCCTTCTCTGGTTGTACAGTTGACCCTCGAGCAACATGGGTTCAAACCGCATGGCTCCACTTGTCAGTGACTTTTCTTCGGCCTCTTCACCTGAGCAAGGCCAGTCTTTCCTCCTCCTCCTCCTTAACTTCAACATGAAGACCCTGTGAGTGAAGACTGTTGAGATGAGCCACTTCCACTTAATAAATAGCGAATGCGGGCCGGGTGGCTCACGCCTGTAACCCCAGCACCTTCAGCAGTCAAGGCGTCAAGGCGAGAGGGTTGTCTGAGCCCAGGGATTTGAGACCAACCTGGGCAACATGGCAAGGCCTCGTCTGAACAATAAATCAAAAAATTAGCGGGTGTGTTGGTGTGCGCCTGTAGCCCCAGCTACTCGGGAGGCTGAGGCTGAAGGATCATCTGAGTCCAGCAGGTTGAAACTGCGGTGGCCGTGATTGTGCCACTGCACTCCAGCCTGGGCAACAGAATGAGACTCTGTCCCAAAAAAAAAAAAGTAAATGTATTTTCTCTTCCTTATGATTTCCTCAGTAATATTTTCTTTTCTCTAGCTTGCTTTATTATAAAAACACAGTATAAGCCAGGCACATTGGCTCACGCCTGTAATCCCAGCACTTTAGGAGGCAGAGGCGAGAGGACTGCCTAAGCCCAGGGGTTAGAGACTAGCCTGGACAACATGGCGAGATCTCACCTCTACAATAAATCAAAAATTTAGCCAGGCATGGTGGTGCATGCCTGTGGTTCCAGCTAATTGGAAGACTGAGGCGGAAGGCTCACCGGAGCTCAGCAGGTTGAAGCTGGGGTGGCCATGCATGTGTCATTGCACTCCAGCCTGGGCAACAGAGTGAGACTCTGACTCAAAAAAAGAAAAAAAAAACACAGTATATAATACATATAACATGCAAAATATGTGTGAATCGACAGTTTATTTGATCTGTAAGGCTTCCGGTCAACAGTAGACCATTAGCAGTTAAGTTTTGGGAGAGTTGAAGGTTATGGGTGGATTTTCAACTGTGGGCGGCAGGGGGGGGGGCGGCACCCCTAACCCTGCCTTGCCCAAGGGCCAGCTGCGTCTATATTTTTCACACGTTTGCCTCCCTCTAGACTCTGTGCTCTTGGAGCATAGCAATGATGACTTTTCAATTTATGTCCCCAGGCAGGATCAGGCAGGACTCTGTTTCCAGTACTGCCACTGAATAGGACTCACATGTTGGTGACAGCAGTGATCTGGTCAATTGCAATTATTCATTCACGTGGCCTCTCTGTTGGCCTGGAGGGCAGGGGTCCTATAGTTTCATCCTTGTATCCTCAGCTCTTCGCTCATAGAATGAGCACTCAGTAATAGTTTACTCAACTCAGTAATAGTTTACTGAGGGAAAAGAAGTGTAACGACTGCCTGGTGGAATTCTCATTCTCACAGGTACGCTGTGGATGGACACACACATCACGCGGCCTGTAAACCTCCTTTGTAACCTTATGTTAATAGACTTGGCCGGGCTCGGTGGCTCAGCCTGTAATCCCAGCACTTTGGGAGGCCGAGGTGAGTGGATTGCCTGAGCCCGCGGATTCGAGACCCACCTGGGCAACTTGGCGAGACCTCATCTCTACAACTAATCAAAAACTAGCCGGGCGTGGTAGTGCGCACCTGTAGTTCCAGCTACTTGGAAGGCAGAGGCGGAAGGATCGCCGGAGCCCAGCAGGTGGAGGCTGCGGTGGCCGGGAGCGGCCACTACACTCCAGTCTGGGTGACAGAGTGAGACTCCAACTCAAAAAAAAAAAAAATAGACTTGTGGTTGGGCACAGTGGCTCGGGCCAGGTATGGCAGCTCACACCTGTAATCCCAGCACTTTGGGAGGCCAAGACTGGAGGATTACTTGAACCCAGGGGTTTGAGACCAGCCTGGGCAGCATGGTGAGACCTCGTCTAAACAACATAGGAAAAAAAAATTAGTCAAGCATGGTGTACACTCCTGTAGTCCAGCTACTTGGGAGGCTAAGGTGGAGGGATCACCTGAGGCCAAGAAATTGAGGCTGTGGTGAGCCGTGATCGTGCCACGGCAGGACTTGCAACTGGCATTTTAGAGAAAGATCTTAATTCCTTTCTCTCTGGCAGTAGGCGTCCTCCCCTATTGAGCTACTATACTGGCATATATTACCTCACTTAAAACGCACAGCTAGCTGGGGGCGGTGGCTCAAATCTGTAATTCCAGCACTTTGGAAGGCCAAGGCAAGAGGATTGCCTGAGTCAGAGGTTCAAGACCAGCCTGGGCAAATTGGCGAGACCTCATTTCTACAATAACAAAAATTAGGCAGGCATGGTAGCACGTGCCTGTAGTTCCAGCTACTTGGAAGGCTGAGGCGGAAGGATTGCCTGAGCCCAGCAGGTCGAGGCTGCGGTGGCTGTGAGCGTGCCACTACACTCCAGTCTGGGCAACAGAGTGAGACTCCAATTCAAAAAAAAAAAAAAGAGCACACCTCTTTCTTCTACCAACAGAGTGCAATAGAGGCCCAAATTGGTGGGGATCCAGGATCTGAACGATGGTTCAGGAGAAACCAGGGCCAGACATTTTTGCCTGTGTGAGGCGACCCCAGGGGCAATGAAAACCTTTACTCTCCAGGGCCATGACAGGAGCAGATTCAGTGACAGCGGCTCCAATGATTCTGTGCCCTATTCCAAGGTGGGTGGAGAGGAAGGCGTCCCCAACCCGCAGGTGGGAGTCTGAGCAGATCCAAGTTTCCCAAGGGGGAGGTCGGGTGGCGGGTGGTCTGACTGCAGCTGGGGTCGGGGATTGGAGGACCACAGACTCTGGGGAGAGGGTCACCCACTGCTTGAGGTGACAGGGACTTGCTCCAGATCAGGGCAGACAGGGTCTGGACGAGGAGGCTTTCTACTGGCTGTACTGGGCTCCCTAGGACTGCGTCTTGCAAGTGTCCCAGAGGGAGTATGACTGTGTGGCTGGTGCCTCCGCTGGCAGGTATGGTCTCAAGGGTGGAGCCCTGCTGCCCACCAGTGGGCCCCTGCAGCTGCACCAACCACTAGCTGGTCAGGAGGGGCTTCTGAAAGCTGTGCTCAGTGGTCTCCCATACTGACCAACGAACCCCAAGTCCTCTTGCCCTGGGAATTTTCCTACAAGCCCCCACCTTGTGTCTGATTCGCCCCAAGGTCTTTCCTCTTTTTGCTAGGACCTTGACCCAGGAGGCATCTTCTTCTTGTCTCTCCCAAACCTGCTGCATGGAAACTCTTGGCCGTGGCACAGATCCATCTTTCCTTGGAAACTGCGGGCTGTGGGCAACTGTTCACTCGCTCCTGGGTCTCTCTCTCCCTGTCTGTGCATGATCATGCTGATGTCACCTCCCGGGATTGTTGTGAGGATGAAATGAGAGAAAGTGGGAAAGGCCCCGGTGCAGTTCTGGGCACATAATCACGCTTGTCCCTCAGCCACTGGGGCCACCGGGAGACCTGCTGCCTTGTGCCAGAGTCCTGACCACACCCTGCACTGGAGCACATGAGAGTGGACAGGAAGCCCACGGCCAGCTGGGGCGGTGATTTGGGTGTCCGCTTCTGTCTCTCGCTTGTTTCCATGTCCCTGAGCTTTGGATCTGTGGCTCTGCAGCATTCCTTACCTCCCAGCCTCTGCGGACGCTATGCTTTTCCCCCAGGCACCCTTCCCTCCATATTCACTCTCATATCCAGTCAACAATTACTAGGCCAGGTGCTGTGGGTGATGCCTGCAATTCCAGCACTTTGGGAGGCCCAGGTGGGACGACTGCTTGAGCCCATGAGTTCGAGATCAGCCTAGGCAACATAGCGAAACCTCATCCTTTTAAAAAATGTAAAAATTAGTGGTAGTATGTGCCTGTAGTCCCAGCTACTCAGGAGGCTGAGGTGGGAGGATCACCTGAGTCCAGGAGGTTAAGGCTGCGGTAAGCTGTGACTGTGCCACTGTACTTCAGCCTGGGCGACAGAGCAAGATCCTGTCTCAGTATGTACGGGGGTGCCAAGAAATGTATACACATTTCAAGTATGATATTCACTCAAAAGATGGTGTTCGTTGAATGAACTCTAGTGTCACCATGTGATAGGCAGGACAATCAAAGAAAATGGCAGAAGCACAGTGGAGCGAATGTCATACTACACATTGCTACCGTAATTCAATTCAGCCTTTTTTTTTTGAGCCAGACTTTCAATCGATCACCCAGGCTGGAGTGCAGTGGCACACGCATGGCCATCAGCCTCGACCTGCTGGGGTCAAGCAATTCTTCTGTTTCAGCCTTCCAAGTAGCTGGAACCACAGGCATGCACCACCACTCCCAGGTGATTTTTTTATTTATTATAGAGATGAGATGAGGTCTCGCCAAGTTGCCTGGGCTGGTCTTGAACCCATGGGCTCAGTTCATCCTCTCACTTCGGCCTCCCCAGATGCAGGGATTATAGGCATGAGCCACCGTGCCCGGCCTCAATTCAGTTTTCAAAAAGGAATACATAGATAACATCGCTTAACATCGCATATATATAGATATAGATATAGATATAGATAGATGTATAATTCATTTGACCATTGTTTGAATATCTTATTTAAAAAAAAAATTACCAACTGATTTCCTGACCCTGATGTTGGGTCAGGCACTGTTCCAGGTGCTGGAACATAGCTGTGATCAAGACGCAGCTTGCATTCAAACTAGGAAAGAAACAGACGCTCGTGTGAGGTGACCCTGCTGGCGTGAAGTGCTCTGAATGTGTGTGGTGAGTCATTGGCTAGTGTGACAGGGCGGGGGCAGAACCGGCTGCCATGGGAAGGGAGGTGAGGGAGGAGTGGTCTCAGACCGAGGAGGCCAGGTCTGCCCAACAAACGGAGATGAGACTCAGAAACTGGGAATAATTTCTGGCAGTCCTCCGGTGTAGCTGAGATTCTGTCACATGCTACCCCATAATTCCCAGGGGACAGGAGAGAAGGAGAGGATAGCCACCCTTCTGTGGCACCCCCATTGTAAAGACTGGTCTGATGCTGAGTGGCTGAGTTGCAAGAAATAATAAAAGTCTGAAGATAAGGTAACTGATTGGAGGTCTAAAGGATAATGCACCAGTCACACAAAAATTAAGGGGAGGGGAAGAATTCCAAACAAAAGGAACGGCGGGTGCAAAGGCCCTGGGTCAGGGATGAGCTTCAGGAGTTCCAGGAAAAGAAAGACCATGTGGTGGGCGTGCAGGAGCGAGGAGGGACCAGAGGAGGGACCAGCTAGTTGGGCTTCCTTACAACATGGCGTGCAACACTGTTGCCACAGTGGCCACAAAGCTCTGCCCCTTCCCCCTCCCCAAATTCAGAAGAGACCCCTGGGCTCTGAATCTCTTGGCATCTGATTTGCACTCTCTCATGAACACCACATGCTTTCTGCCTGACCTGGCAGTTATGTATGGGCATGCTTGACTCTGAGAGCCCCCGGAGGGCAAGGATGGGCTTATGTTGCCATCTCTGTGTCTCCAGGGCTAGAGGCAGCTCAGGACAGAAAAGTTCTCAGAGTGGGCTGATGGACTTACCACAGCCCACAGTCAGGGGAAGGATCATGCAAGCTTAAGAGGTCGAGGCTGCAACACCAAGGGGCGGTTCAAGTCCATAACGCAAGAGCCTGCAAGAAAAAGCACGATGTTTCCAGCTCTTATATAAATACCATATCAACCAGTCACAGACACAGAGATGCAGTGTGGGAGAAGGCTCCTGGTGTTCTCTGGCTGTTCAGCGTTTGCCGGTCAAGTCTCCCATCTCAGATGCTCTGGCAGGCAGGAGACATTGGGATGGGCGGCCCCACTGTCACTGCCCACTGTCCTTGCTAGTGAAGCCCGGTATTACGCAGGTGGGCACACGTCTAGCTCCGGGACAGGAAGCTGGGTTGGTCTAAGCTGATTGCATGGTCTGGCTACCTATAGCTGAGTAATAAGTTAGGCCAACCCAAGGTGGTTTGAAACAACAATCATGTTGTTGCCTCACATGGTTTCTGTGGGTCAGGAATTCAGGGAGGTCTTGGGCTGGTTGTCCTGGGAATTTTAGCCAGACATGGCTGGAGGTGGAATGGCAGGGCACTTGGGCCACCATGCATCTCTCTCTCTCTCTCTCTCTCTCTCTCTCTCCCCCCTTCATGTGGGGCTCCTCTACGTGAAATCTCTGCACGGGCTAGTTGGGCTTCCTTACAACATGGCGGCTCAAGGCTCCAGCATGCATATTCCAGTGAATCAGGTGGAAGACAGACAGAGCAGGACTAGGGCTCAGCCTCCCTCACAGACTTTAACCATCAGACTTTGCAACAGCACTCTAGTTGGAGCCGCCTTGTAGACCACAACCTCGAAAAAACCTGTTGAGATAAATAATGTTTCGCCATAAATCTTGCTTGGGGGCCAGGCAGGGTGGACTCAGACCTGTACTCTCCACAGCTTGGGAGGCCAAGGCAGGAAGATCGTTTGAGTCCAGGTGTTCGAGACCAGCTGGGACAACATAGTGAGATCTCGTTCCTACAAAAAATACAAAGAATAGCCAGGCATGGTGGTGCGGCTGTAGACCCAGCTACCCGGGAGGCTGAGGCGGAAGGATCACGTGAGCTTAGGAGGTCAAGGTCACAGTGAGTCAGACTGGTGCCAGGGCACTCCACCCTGGGCAACAGAGAGAGACCCTGACTAAAAAAAGATTTTTGCTTGGGACGATAAGCCTTTGCCCTTCCCTCTCCTGCTTGAACCCAAGGACCAAGAGTTTCTGATTACAAATCCCCACCCAGACAGCCTGTGACCTACGAAGATGTATGTATCTACACTATGCTTCCACAGCTAAAACCTCCCCCTAACCACGCTAACATGCTTTTCCTTTGACATCACACCCCTCCCTTATCTAATAAAAGTCCTCAGACAGCCCCGTTCAGACGTCAGTCAAGGCATCTGCCGTCCGGAGTGGTCTCCCTTGTACACGCCCCCCGTAAAGCCTTGTCTGGGAAGCTGCTCATTTCTACGACAAAAGAGCTTAAGAGTCTGCAGTCACTCTGTCGCCCAGGCTGGAGTGCAGTGGCACGATCACATTTTCCATCACCATTTGCCTCAGCCTCAACCTCCTGGCCTCAGGCAATCCTCTTGCCTCCAGGTGTGTGCCGCTATGCCTGGCTAATTTTTGCATTTTTTGTAGACACAAGGTCTCGCTACGTTAACCAGACTGGTCTCGAGCTGGGCTTAAACCATCCTCCTGCCTCAGCCTCCCAAAGTGCTGGGATTACAGGTATGAGCCAGGCATCCAGCCCAGAGGATCTCTTCTAGAACATAAATCAGCTTCCATCCCTCCTACGGGTGCCCAGGCCTGCTAACTGACCCCTCCTCTGCGGTCACACCTTGCCCTGGAGCTCTCTTCTCCCTGCAGTGGGCCACTCCTCCCACCAGTGTCAGAATTCCTCTTGCCTCTGGTCCCGTGGGACCGTGGGACACAGAGCTTTTCTGTTTGTAAATCCTCTTTTGTCTCTCGAGTGTTTTATTTTATTTTATTATTTTATTTTTTGAGTTGGAGTCTCATTCCTTCACCCAGGCTGAAGTGCAGTGGCACACACGCTCACAGCAACCGCAGCCTCGACCTGCTGGGCTCCGGTGATCCTTCCGCCTCAGCCTTCCAAGTTGCTGGAACTACAGGCGCATGCTACCACGTCCAACTATTTTTTTATTTTATTGTAGAGACGAGGTCTCGCCAAATTGCCTGGGCTGGTCTCGAACCTGCGGGCTCAGCCCATCCACTTGCCTCATCCTCCCAAAGTGCTGGGATGACAGGCTGAGCCACCGAGCCCGGCCTCTTGAGGGTTTTAAATGCAGGCTGTGATCTCCATGTGGAAGCAGATGCAGAGTAGCTTGGTGGGGCGAGAATGACAGGCTCTGGACTTAGACCAAGTCCACGGTGCTGTTTACTACTCACTGCAGGCCCATCCCAGGGCAAGAGACGCTGCTTCTTTCTGCCTAATTCTCCTAGTGTGTAAAAAGAGGGTGGGGAGAGACCCTGTCTCACCGGGCTATAGGAACATGGAATGAAGCAGACCTCATGGGTGACATGGGGTGCAGAAAATGAATTCAGGAGGTGCTCAGTAAATGCATGCAATTTACTTCTCTCATTCTGTAGGCCACGTGATCCCCCACCACTGCGTGGTGATCCACACAGCTGGGGCTCACTAAGAACATGGGGAGGCAGCTGGGCACGGTGGCTCAAGCCTGTCATTCCAGAACTTTGGGAAGCCGAGGTGAGAGGATGGCCTGAGCTCAGGGGTTCGAGACCAGCCTGGGCAACTCGGTGAGACCTCGTCTCAACAATAAATCAAAAAATTAGCTGGGCACAGTGTCACATGCCTGTGATTCCAGCTACTTAGAAGACTGAGGCAGAAGGATCTCCTAAGCCCAGCGGGTCGAGGCTGCAGTGGCCGTGAGTGTGCCACTGCACTCCAGCCTGGGTGACAAGAGTGAGACACCAACTCAAAAAAAGAAGAAAAAGAAGAAGAAGAACTTGGGGGGGGGGAAGGACGAATGGACGATGGGAAGGTGGGGCTCCCATCCCTGTTTTGCCGAGAAGGAGACAGAGCCCAGAGTGTGTAAGCAACCTGCCTGTGGACAGACACGGCAAGTCGGGCGGAAGCAGGAGCGATCTCAGAGCTCCTGAGTCCCAGCCAGAGCTCTGTCAGCCATCCAGAGGATGGATGGGGCCCCGGGGAAGCCCTGTCGAGTCCTTGGCTGTCCCCAGACAGTCAGCATCAGAGCGAGCACAAGGGACTTGCCGCCTGCTCCTTCAGGGTCAATGCCAGAGACTTGTTAATCAAGATGTCTCTTCCTCCCAGTTTTCCCTGGGCACAGGGCCAGCCCTGATTAGGAGGCGACCAGCCCTGCCTGCAGATGTCCTTGGGGACAGAGCGGCTGGCATGGGCAGGTGCAGGCCCTGGTCGGGAAGGAGGTCCAGAGTCTGAAGTCATCTGAGCTCCCGGGGGAGCCCGGGCTGGTGCCGACGGCCCCTGTCCAGCCTCTGGCACCTGCTCCCTCTGGTCCCTTCCCCCCCGCCCCAGGGTAAGCCTCTCAGATTCAGATCTCACCTCATCTCTCATCTGCCCACAACTCTTTTGGGGCTCTCCACCTGCTCAGAACCCTGGGCCTGGCATTCAAGGCCTTTCTCCTTGTCTGTACTCTTAACACTCTGAAGCTCTCTTATTTGCTTGTCTGCTTGTTTCTTGCTGTCTTCCTCCTCCACATCTCAGGCTCTGAGTCTGGCTCACTGCTCTCTCCCCAATGCCTGGTTTGTGATGCTCCCTGGGCGAAGGGTGCAGGAAACAGCCAGGGGGGCGCCTAACAAATACAGCCCTCTCCCTGCAGTCTCTCTCTCTCTCTTGCTCTTCCGCGGTTACAATCCCTTCCTGTAACTGCCCCTTTTCATAAATCTCTTAGTTCAGGCCGGGTGTGGAGTCGTTACTGGCGCTGAAGTCCTTTCATTGGATACTCACCGAATACAAGAGTGAATGAATGAGTGAGCCATCTGGCCCTACTGCCTGTTCAGTGACATCTCTAAGGGTCCCTGCCGTGCCCCCTGGGACTCTGCTCGTGTTGTTTTCTGCCTGTGTGACCTCCCTCTTTGACCTCTTCGTCCGCCAAGTCTCAGCCGCTTCTTGACCTTTCCTCACCCTGCCTGCCCCGACCTCCGGGCTGCCCCTCCATGCCCCCGGGCCTCCACGGCACTGTTCTGGGAGTCAGGTTACCCTGGATCACAAACTCCTTAAGGGTCCCATATCTGACTCGTCTCTTGACCCTCAAGGTCCCTGGGGGTAGCAGATACTTCGTAAACATGTGCAGATTTAGTCTTCTGGGTGGATTATTTTAATCCCCACACAGCTTAGGTGGCATGGGTTCTTTGTGTTTGAAAGTGTGCTCAGCCGGGCTCGGTGGCTCAGCCTGTAATCCCGTGCCTTTGGGAGGCTGAGGTGAGTG
>NW_007246134.1:503072-515307 GCF_000164805.1 Carlito syrichta | reverse complement strand
AAAAAAATCAGCCGGGGCGTGGTAGCGCATGCTTGTAATTCCGGCTACTTGGAAGGCTGAGGTGGAAGGATCACCAGAGCCCAGCAGGTCGAGGCTGCGGTGGCCGGGAGTGGCCACTGCAATCCAGTCTGGGTGACAGAGTAAGACTCCAACTCAAAAAAAAAAAAAAAGAAAGAAAGAAAGTGTGCTCACTGCCAATAGGCAGCAGTGGCACTTTTGGGTCCCGGTCCCTGGCGTGGGGTCCAGTAGTCCAGAAATGAGGCGTGGAGTCTGCCAGACCAGGGTTCAAATCTTGACCAGGCCAGGTACCTGCTGTGACCTCAGGACAGGCTGCTCACCGCTCGGTACCTCAGTTTGTCTACCTGCCAAATGGGGATGACAATAGGGTCTTCACTGAATTGTTAGGAGTTAAGTGAGACAGTTCTCAAAAAACATTTAGCAGAAAGTCTGGCACACACTAAGTGCTCAATAAATGTCCGCTCTGTTATTTTTGTTGTTATCTTGACTCCACGTCTTGTGCTCTGTCCCACTAACCAACTCAGTTACAGCTACTTAAACTTTGCTGGAAAGTAGAAAGCAACAGCCCTAAGTCAGATTGTTTTTGACCTTTGGCTGTGAAGGCAAAAGTCAATGACGTTTGAGCTAAGCTCTGTCTATGGCTTTGACTTGAGGACTGGGCAGTCAGGATCACCATTAGTGAAGGCAATTGTGTGTGTGTGTGTGTGTGTGTGTGTGTGTGTGTGTGTGTGTGTGTCTTAAGTCAAGGTCTCACTCTGTTGCCCAGGCTGGAGTACAGTGGCATGATCACAGCTCACTGTAGCCTTGACCTCCTGGGCTCAGTTCATCACCTTCTGAGTAGCTGGGATTACAGGTGCATGCCACCGTACCCACTAATTTATTTTTTTGGTAGAGATAGGTCTTGCTATGTTGCCCAGGTTGGTCTGGAACTCCTGGACTCAAGCAATTCTCCTGCCTTGGCCACCGAAGTGCTAGAATTATAGGCATCAGCCACCACACCGGGCCCTGATGGTGACCTTTGACCCTGGGGAGGAGTTGAGAGAAATGACACAGTTCTCTCTGCAGGCTTACCTCAGCCCTGCTCACACAGCCCCAGCAGCTGGACCATAGGGCCTGTCCCTCCCTAGCAGCCAAGGTAAGGAAGCCCCACCATGCAATAGCACAAATGGAAATCACCTCTCCTGTCAAGACCAAAGGGCTTATCAAGCAAAACACAGGCTCTTTGCAGAAACAGAAAGCTCAGGTGTAGCCGTCGCCTGCTCCCTGGCTGGAGTTTTGATATCCACGAGCTCTCTTGATGTTCGCAACCACCCACTGAGTCAGAGGACGTGGGTGACACTATTGGTGCAAAGCCTGGATCACAGGCAGTGCTCAATAAATGCATGTGACTTACTTCTCTCATCATCTAGCACGGAGATATCTCCCACAATCCTTGCGGGTGTGTGGGAGCCGTGTGCCTTCTGGCTGGTCACTTGAGAGTGGAGATGGCGGGAGCCATTTTTGGGCCAAGGCAACTGAGAGCCAGTGTGCCTCTTCCGTCCCTTTTCTTCCCCCTCTCCTGGTGACCTTGGGGAAACATGCCGTTGATGACGTGGCTGCAAGACAGAGTAGCGCTGTGAATGAGGTCTGAGGAACGTTAGGATGCATTTGTTACCCCAGCAAAGCCTAGAATAGTCTTGACTAATTTTGTATTATTTTTCTTGTTTCCAGATGAGGAAATATAATCTTCTGGACTTGAAGTGATTTCCTCAAGGTCATCCAATTAGCAAATCATAGTGATGGGAGTATGCTATTGGCGGTTGGACTTACATGTTTTTAGCACTCGTTCGAAATCAGGATTCTAGGCATCTCTAGCTTGGAGTTTGAGGTTGGGGTGAGTCAAGAAAGCACGGCCAGAGGCCTCAGGCAGTGGCCAGATGAGATGGGGGACACTGGGCAAATCCATTCGAAGATATAAGTAAGTGAAGGGCCCAGCTCCAGCCCAGAAAGTGGGGTTCAGGACAGAAGGAGGTTCACGGAGCATCTGTGGTTATCCAAATATGAACAGAGTGAAGGCGGGGCATGGTGGTTTGCATCTGTAATTCCAGCACCTTGGGAGACTGAGGCAGGAGGATTGCTTGAGCCCAGGAGTCTGAGACCAGCCTGGGCAACATAGCGAGAGCTTGTCTCTGCAAAAAGTAAAAATAAAAAAATTAACTGGATGTGATGGCACACATTTGTAGTCCCAGCTACTCAGGAGGTTGAGGTAGAGGGGTGTCTGAGCCCAGGAGGTCAAAACCATGATTGTGCCACTGCACTCCAGCCTGGGCAATAGAGTGAGACCCCAACTCAAAAAAAAAAAAAAACAAAAAACTACAACAAAACCAAATAAAAATAAATATGAATAGAATGAGCCCCATATGGCTAAGAGAAAAGATCAACTCTTGACAAGGTCATTGCCAAGGACAAGATGTCTCCCAAGTTGAAAACGAAGTTCAGAGTCTAGGAATTCAATCAAGGTTTTGAGGAGAGAGAAGATGGGGCTGCCTAAGAGAGGTAGGCTATAATAAGAATAGATCTGGTCTTTGTTCCCATTCCTGGCACAGAGTTCCAAAACCCTTTGGAATTTCCTGAGTTATAAAAGAACTATCTTTGTTATGCCAATGAGGTGACCCTTGGTGGCCTCCTGGATAGCTTCAGGATGGGGACTTGTCACCAGAAAGACTAACTCTGGGATTGGAGGGTTGGTATTTTGAGCCATCCCAGGTTCTAGGGAAGGAAACTGGCTACAGGTTGAGTTCAAATACATGGCCAGTGATTGAGTCAATCATGCCTACAAAATTAAACCCCCTATAAACTCTGGACCCCAAGTCTGGATGGGGCTTCCTGGTTGGTGAACACACCGTGCCAAGACAGGGATGTGTTGATTCCACAAGAAAAAGTCACAGAAGCTCTGCTTCCCCCTCTTTGGACCTTGCCTTGTCTGCCTCTTCCCTTGGTGGATCCTTATCTGTAACCTTTATCATAAAACTGTAATTGCAACCACAGTACTCTCAGTGAGTTCTGTGAGTCATTCTAGAGTATTACTGAACTTGAGGGGGTCATGGAAACCCATGAGTTTACAGCCAGCTGCTCAGAAGTGTGGGTGGCCCCTGAAACTTGTGACTGGCATCTGTAGTGGAGGCAGTCTTGTGGAGTCCTGAACTCTTAAACCTGTGAAGTCTAATGCTAATGTCAAGACATTTAGTTGGTGTCAGAAAATCAGTACCAGAGCACAGGTGATGAATGAATTCACAAGCATTAGTCCATCGGGAAGAAGAGTTTGAACAGAAAGGTTGTGCGCAAGAAGTCCAGGAAAAGAGATGAGGTACCCGTGTTCCCACCCCAAAATGCCAGGATCTGCTTGCATTGGCATTGCATTGATAGGTCTTGCTTGCACTGACAATGGGAAGGACTTACGCTCAACTGAAAGACTTCAGTCACTGACGACTTCCAATCACTCTCCATGCATTCCTTGTAAAACCATCGTCATTATTTGCTCTTGCCATCACCACCACCACCACCATCATCCCCTGATCCTTACCATCATGATCACCATCACCATTATCAACATCCACATCATTGTCTTAGTTCTTTTGTGCTGCTGGAACAAAATACCACAGCTCGGGTCATTTATAAACAATAAACATTCATTTCTCACAGCTCTGGAGACTGGGAAGTCCAAGATCAAGCCTGTAGGTTTGGTGTCTGGTGAGAGCCCAGTCTGCACTTCCAAGATGGCACCTTCTGGCTGCATCCTCCAGAGGGAAGAAATGCTGTCTCCCTACATGGTAAAAAGTATGGAATGAGGTAAAAAGGGGTGAACACTCTCTCTCAATCTCTTTAGTTTTTGTTTGTGTTTTATTTAATTTAATTTAATTTATTTTTTTGAGTTGGAGTCTCACTCTGTCACCCAGACTGGAGTGCATTGGCCCGGCCACTGCAGCCTCTACCTGCTGGGCTCCGGTGATCCTTCCACCTCAGCCTTCCAAGTAGCCGGAATTACAGGCATGTGCTGCCATGCCTGGCTGATATTTTGATTGATTGTAGAGATGAGGTCTCGCTGCCCAGACAGGTCTCGAACCCGCGGGCTCAGGCAATCCACTCACCTCAGCCTCCCAAAGGCGTGGGATAACAGGCTGAGCCACCGAGCCCGGCTGTTTGTGTTTTAGATGGGATCTTGCTTTGTTGTCCAGGCTGGTCTCAAACTCCTGGGTTCGAGTAATCCTCAGTCTCCTGAGTAGCTGGGACTACAGGTGCATACCGCCATGCCTGGCTTTAAGCCCTTTTGCAAAGGCATCTATGCCATTTGTGAGGGCAGATCCTTCATGACTCAACAACCTCTCAAAGGCTACGTCTCCCAATACTGCTGCATTGGGAGTTAAATTTCTTTTCTTTTTTCTTTTCTTTTAGCAGGGTTTATTGAGAAGCCAGAAAAGCTCCCACAGTGAGAGGGGACCCGAGGGGGTTGCCCGGGAATTGAGGACAGAAACATTAAAAACATAGCAGTCACTATCACCATCACTTCTAAATTTTTGCCACACATCTCATGGCATCCATAACTATCCTCCCCTTGCCTGGGGAAACTGAGGGCAGGAAGAGTGAGGTGACTTCTCTGGTGAATGCCAGCGAGGGCCCTCCAGATGTAAAGCCCAGGCTGCCTCACTACAGAGCCTCGACCCACGGGCACTGTCTGATAAGCTGCCCACAGAAGTCACCCTGCCTCCCCTTCTCCACCTCCAGGCTGTCAGGGACTGACAGCTTGTGTCCCCCCCCAAATTCAAATGCAGAAACCCTAACTCCCAGTGTGGCTGTATTTGGAGCTGAGGTCTCTACAGAAGTGATTAAGGTTAAGTGAAGTCGTTAGTGTGGGTCTCTGATCCCATAGGTTTTCTGTCCTTATAAAAAGCAATACCAGAGCGTACGTACACGGTCACTTGCTCTCTCTGTCTCTGTCTCTGTGTGTGCATGTGTGTGTGTGTCTCTTTCTGTCTGTCTCTCTGTGTCTGTATGTCTGTCTCTCTCTGCCTCTTTGTCTCTGTGTGTCTGTCTCTCTCTCTCTGCACACGCACAAAATAGTTAGATGTACACACAGTGAGATGGCAGCGCCTACAAGCCAGGAAGAGCGATCTCACCAGAAACTGATCATACTCACACGTGAATCTCAGACTTCCAGCCTCCAGAACTGTGAGAAAACACATTTCTGTTGTTTAAGTCACCCAGTCTGTGGCATTTCGTTATGGCAGCCTGAATAGACTAATAATAACAGGTACACCCAGCAAAGGGAAGGGAGCAGGAAGGGAAGCTTCATTTCCCGAGCACTTACTCCCTGCAAGCCAAGTGCTGACCCTTCTACCAGGCACATAGGCACAGTGTCTAGGGTTCATAATATTCTTAGGGGCTCGGTGGCTCAGCCTGTAAACCCACGCCTTTGGGAGGCTGAGGTGAGTGGATTGCCTGAGCCCATGGGGTCGAGACCCGCCTGGGCAGCGAGACCTCATCTTGACAATAAATCAAAAAATCAGCCGGGCGTGGTAGTGCACGCCTGTAATTCGGGCTACGTGGAAGGCTGAGGCGGAAGGATCGCCGGAGTCCAGCAGGTCGAGGCTGCGGTGGCCGGGAGTGGCCACTGCACTCCAGTCTGGGCGACAGAGTGAGACTCTAACTCAAAAAACAAAACAAGCAAACAAAAAAACTCTTAGGGGCATCCAAATAGATCTAATTTCTTTTAAAAATCTTAAAATAAGACCAAGCGTGGTGGCTCACACCTGTAATCCCAGTTCTTTGAGAGACCAAGGCGCAGGAGGATCTCTTGAAACCAGGAGATTGAGACCAGCCTGGGTAACACAGTGAGACCCTGTCTCTACAAAAAATAAAATAAACCGGCAAGTAGAGTGGCACATGTCTGTAGTCCCAGCTACTCAGGAGGCTGAGGTGGGAGGATTGCTTGAGCCCAGAAGTCTGAGGCTGCAGTGAGCTATCATTTTGCCACTGCGCTCCTGCCTGGGTGACAGAGACCCTGTCTCAAAATCGTTGCAACAACAGCAATGCAGGCAAAGAAGACACATCCTTTGGGGAGTAGAATAGGCCAGTGTCCATACTGTGGACGTTAGTGCTGGCTGGAGTGACCCTGGTAAGTCATTTCCCCTCTCTGAGCCTCAGTTTTCTAATAATTCAAATAACAAGATTGCTATTATTATTATGTTATTATTATTATTTGAGTGGGAATCTCACTCTGTCACCCAGGTTGGAGTGCAGTGGCACGCTCACAGTCACTGTAGCCTCGACCTGCTGGGCTCAAGGCGATCCTTCTGCCTCAGCCTCCCAAGTAGCTGGAACTACAGGCATGTGTCACCATGCCTGGCTAATTTTCTTATTTTATTGTAGAGACGAGGTCTCACCAAGTTGCTCGGGCTGGTCTCGAACAGGCAGACTCAGGCAATCCACTCACCTTGGCCTCCCAAAGCGCGGGATTACAGGCTGAGCTACCGAGCCCGGCTCGCATGCCATGGTAGTGTTCCCTTTTTCTAGACGCTTCTCGTTGCTCTCTCCTGTCTTGGCCCCCATCTGCCCAAGTGGCGAATGTCTCTCTGGCCTGCCCGTCGATGGCTCAGAGGCAGAGATTCCAGGGGCAGGACTTCACAGAACCTGGAGAGGTATGTAGGACAGGAAACGTGAAGAGTAGTTCACTGCTTCCTCCGCACCTAGGTGTGTCCATCTGCCCAGAGGAGAAAACAGAGCCGTCCAGACTTGGAGATGACCCCTCCGTGGGGCACAAAGGGGACCGCAGGAGAGCAAGCACACCGTGTCTCACTGGTGAACAGCGCTCTACAGTTTGCAAGGCTCATTCACAGCCAAGACTCCTCCTCTTTCACATGACTTCGTTTCTCAGAACCGCTGAGGACGCTCCTTCTCCGTGGGAACCACGTTTGAGCCCCTCACGACTCCAGGCGCCAGGACCTGCCATCTGCCTGTTCCCAGTCCTGGCTCAACACATCCTTGCCACCCTGGCGTCCTATCTTGCTTTCCTGAGAAGCCAAATTTATTCGCACCACTTTGACTGTTAATTCTAGAATGTTCTCTGGCACTGTTTTAAAGGCTGGCTCCTTTTGCTCTTTAATTCCGGGTTGAAACACCACCCTCCCCGGGAGGCCACCCTGAAACCCTTGACCTTGTTTCCTACCCTTGGGGGCAATTGGACTCCGAGAGCCTCCTGTTTGCGTGCGTGTTTATTTATTATCTACCCCGGCCCACGCCCCAATGTAAGCTCACTGAGGCCAGGGGCCGAGTCCCACCTGCCACTGCTGTACCCTTAACACTAGCGTAGAGCCCAGAGCCCAGGAGGTGCCAGGGGGCCCTGACGAGGGACTGTATGAAAGGTATTCTCAGACCTTTCATTTTATTTATTGTTATTTTCTTGAAATTTTTTTTTGAGTCGGAGCACGATCACACCTCACCATAGCCTCTAACTCCTAGGCTCAGGTGATCCTTCCGCCTCAGCCTCCTGAGTAGCTGGAACTACAAGCGTCTGTCACCACGCCCGCTCGCCTAATTTTTTGTTTTGTTTTGATTTTTTTTTTTGTAGAAATGAGGTCTCACCATGTTGCCCAGGCTGGTCCCGAACTCCTGGGCTCAAGCAATCCTCCCTCCTCGGCCTCCCAACGTGCTGGGATGACAGGTGTGAGCCACCACGCCCAGCTGACCTTTCATTTTCTATGAGAGGAGGCTGAGACTTGGGAGGAGAAATAAAGTTGAGAGGTTTTCTGAGGGAGTTGGCGGAGTGACTTGGGCCCCAGGCCGGGTTGTGAGAGGTTGAGGGAGGAGCCCAAGCTTTGGAAACAGGTGCCTGGGTTTGAGGCCGTGCTTGGGCTTTACTGGCTATGTGACCTTGGGCAAATGACTCAGCCTCTCTGAGCTGTCTCTTCACCTGTGAAATCATCACTCCTGCGGGCGATGCTCTGGAAAGATGGAATCTGATGAGTGCTCTGTGTGCTGAGGAGGGTGGGGATGGTAGTGTTCTAGTCTGGCCCAGACCCCGTGTGTCCATCCCAGAGGGTTGCGCCATCTCCCAGACCCCGCACCTGCCTAAAACACAACTCACTACTCCACCTGGGGTCATCCTGGAGTCTGCAACCATGGCCTCGAAGAAAACAGAAAGGACTCCGGGATCGGTTTATTTATTTTTATAAATATTTTTATTCTTATTTTTATTTTATATTCTTTGAGTCAGAGTCTCAGGCTGTCGCCCAGGCTGGAGTGCAGTCACACGATCACGGCGATTTCGACCTCGACCTGCTGGGCTCAGGCGATCCTCCCACCTCAGCCTTCCAAGTAGCTGGAACCGCAGGCACACACCTGGCTAAGTTTTCGATTTACTGTAGAGACAAGACCTCACCAAGTTGCTCAGGCTTGTCTCCAACCCTGGGGCTCAGGCAATCCTCTCGCCTCCACCTCCCAAAGTGCTGGGATTACAGGCGTGAGCCACCACACCCGGTGTATTAATATTTTTAATTGTGACAAAGTACACATAACACTCGCTGTCTTGGCTGTCTTCAAGGGTGCAGCTCAGTGGCATTAAGTACATTCTTGTCGCACCATCCCTCCCCATCTTGCAAAACGGAAACTCTGTCCCCATGAACCATGGACTCCCATTGGACCATCTTCAGCCCCGGCAACCACCATTCTCCTTTCTATGAGTCTGACTACCCCGGGGACCAGACACACGTGAGGAACCGCACATACCATCTGCCTTTTGGGACTGGCTTCTTTCACTTTTCACATCATGTCTTCAAGGTCCACCCATGTTGTAGTGTGTGTCTACTTCCTTCCTTTTCTTGTTTGCGTCAGAGTCTCACTCTGTCGCCCAGGCTGGAGCGCAGTGGCATGCTCACGGCCACCGCAGCTTCCATCTGCGGGGCTCAGGCGTTCCTTCTGTCTCAGCCTTCCAAGTAGCTGGAACTACAGGCATGTGCCACCATGCCCAGCTGATTTTTTTGATTTATTGTAGAGACGAGGTCTCGCCCGGTTGTCCAGGCTGATCTCAAATCCCTGGGCTCAGGCAGTCCTCTCGCCTCGCATCCCAAAGTGCTGGGATTACAGACATGAGCCACCATGCCCGGCTAAATTTTTTTTTTTTTTTGAGACAGGGTTTTGCTCCATCGCTCAGGATGGAGTGCAGTGGCATTATCAGAGCTCACTGCAGCATCAAACTCCTGGGCTCAGGCAATCCTTCTCTCTTAGCCTCCCATGACTGGCTAATTTTTAAAATTTTGTTTTGTAGAGATGAGGTCTCGTTATGTTGTCCAGGTTGGTCTCAAGCTCCTGGGCTCTAGCAATTCTCCTGCCTCAGCCTCCCAAAGTGCTGGAATTACAGGCATGAGCCACTGCTCCCAGCATCTATTTTTAATTTTGGGAGGAACTGTGACACTATTTTACATAGAAGCTGCACCATTTTACATTCCCATAAAAAGTGCTCAAGGGTTCCAATTTCTCCACATCCTGGCCCTCACTTGTTCTTTTCTCCTCTTTCCTTCTTTTTTGTTTTTTTTTAATAGTGGCCCTCCTAACGGGTGTCAGGTGGTATTTCATTGTGGTTGTGATTTGCTTAGAGATGTTGAGTCTCTTCGTGCGTGTGTTGGACGTTCAGAGGTCATCTTTGGAGAAATGTGTATTTGAGTCCTTTGCTCATTTTTTAATCGGGTAGTTCTGTGGCTGTTGTGGAGTCCTAGGAATCCTTTGTGCATTCTGGGTTTTAACTCCTTATCAGATATGTGATAGGTGAATATTTTCTCCTATCCTGTAGGTTGCCTTTTGCTTGGTTGCCGGTGTCCTTTGATGCACAGAACTTTTAAATTTCAGGGTAGTCCAAGTTGTCTATTTTTACTTGCCTGGGCTTTTTGGGGTCATAGCCAAGAAATCCCTGCCAAACCCAATGTCATAAAGCTTTCCCCCTGTGTTTTCTTCTATGAGTTTTACAGTTCTAGACTACTTTAAAAGCCAAAGAACATGTTAAAATGTAAAATGATCTCAGCGCAGCTGGGAGCCCTCTGACTCAGCAATCCGGAGCTGAGTGTCTGGCGAGGGGTGGCCTTTTGTGTCCAGGCTATGGGCAGGGCCGCGAAGCACGTGGTGAGCATCCCGTCCAGGAACTGCTTATGCTGAGGAACCCTGGGGTTCCCGTTATTAAAATGTACCCACTTCGTGGGTTTTCTGTGAATATTACGCAAGAAAGGATGTAGGGCTGGGCGCGGTGGCTCATGCCTGTAAACTCAGCATTTTGGGAGGCCGAGACGAGAGGATTGCTTGAGTTCATGAGTCTGAGACCAGCCTGGGCAACATAGTGAGACCTCATCTCTACAAAAAAAATCAAAAAAATTAGTGGAGCATCTGCCTGTAGTCCCAGCTACTTGGGAGACTGACGCAGGAGGGTCACTTGAATCAAGGAGTTGGAGGCTGTGGTAAGCCCTGAGTGTGCCATCGTACTCCAGCCTGGACAACAGAGTAAGACCCTGACTCGAAATGAAAGAAAGAGAGCCAGGCGTGGTGGCTCAAGCCTGTAATCCCAGCACTGTGGAAGGCGGAGGCGAGAGGATCGCCTAAACTCGGCTCGGGGGTTCGAGACCAGCCTGAGCAACGTGGCAAGACCTCGTTTCTACAATAAACCAAAAAATTAGCCAGGCATGGTGGCACATGCTGTGGTTCCAGCTACTTGGAAGGCTGAGGCGGAAGGATGCCCTGAGCCCGGCAGGTCAAGGCTGCGGTGGCCATGAGTGTGGCACTGCACTCCAGTCTGGGCGACAGAGTGAGACTACGACTCGAAAAAGGAAGAAAGGAAGGAAGGAAAGAAGGAAGGGAGAGAGAAAGAGTCAGAGAGAGAGGGAGAGAAAAGGGTGTGAAGCAACTGGCCCTCACTGTGTGTTCCAGACCCCTGCACAGCTCAGAGCCTTGACTGCTGGTCAGCCAGGTCACCAAGAGGACCCGCGGGGGTTTCAGACCAGTCCAATCTCCGCAAGCAACTGCTTCCAGGGCAATGCACCCCCAAACCAGGAGAAAGAAAGTCGCAAGCATTACAGGCAACCCCAGAACATATTAAAGAGGACCTGACTCGTAATGCATGGGAGACTGGCCCATGCCCATTCTCCCTGCCCTTCCCCTGCTCCCAGGGCTCAGCCCCGCCCTGGCCGAGCCTCACCTGGCTTCCCTCCTCCTCTGCTCCCTCCTTCTCTGCTCTCCCAACACAGATGGATTCCTTGACTCTCTGACATGCTCTTTTTTTGCCCTTTTTTTTAAGCTTGAGTCACATAAAGCTCTCATGAGACAGAGAGAAGCAGAGAAGGCAAAACAACATTCTCTAGGGGAGGGGGTGGCATGTTAAAACAATCCAGGTTAATATGATTGCAAAAATTCCTTTTCCAGGTGCCAGTGGCTCATGTCTGTAATCCCAGTACTTTGGGAGACCAAGGCAGAAGGATCACTTAGAGTCCAGGAGTTCCAGACCAGCCTGGGCAATGTAGCAAGACCTCATCTGTACAAAAAAATCAAAAAATTAGCTGGATGTGGTGATGCGCACCTATAGCTCCAGCTACTTGGGAGCTACTTGGGAGACTGAGCCCAAGAGGTCAAGGCTGCGGTGAGCTGTGATAGTGCACTCCAGCCTGGGGACAGACTGAGCTCCAAACTAAAAAAAAAAAAAAAAAAAAAAAAAAAAAAAAAAAAATTCACACAACATGGTTAACCTTGAAGACACTGTGCTAAGAAAAGCAGCCCAGTCACCAAAGTCCATGTGGTAGAAGAAAGTCCAGAACAGCGGTGGCTCATGCCTGTCATCCCAGCTCTTTGAGATGTGGAGGCGAGAGGATTGCATGAGTCCAGGGGCTCGAGACCCGCCCGGGCAACTTGACGAGACCTCGTCTCTACAACCAATCAAAAAAGTACCCAGGTGTGGTGGTGCACACCTGTGGCTCCAGCTATATGGAAGGCTAAGGTGTAAGGATTGTCTGAGCCCAGCAGGTCAAGGCTGCAGTGGTTGTAAGCATGCCACTGTATACTCCATTGCCCAGGCTGGAGTGCAGTGGACACACAGCCACCCCAACACCGACCTGCTGGGCTCCGGCAATCCTTCTGCCTCAGTCTTCCAAGTAGCTGGAACTACAGGTGCGCACTACCACCCATGCCCGGCTAATTTTTTTTTTTTTTTTTG
>NW_007246134.1:496998-502925 GCF_000164805.1 Carlito syrichta | reverse complement strand
CAATCCACTCACCTCAGCCTCCCAAAGGCGTGGGATTACAGGCTGAGCCACCGAGCCTGGCCCCAAGACAAAGTCTATTACTGGCTACCCAGGACTGGGGGAACTAGGGGCTGTTCAGAGGTTTCTTTTTAGGGTGATGAAAAAGTTCTTCAATCAATTAGAGACACGCAACTCTGTGAATGCACCAAGAGCTATTGCATTGCACATTAGACACGGGTGAATTGTATGGCGTGATAGTTGTGTCTAATAAGCTGTTAAAAAAAATTCCTTTCATGGCCAGGTTCGGTGGCTCAGCCTGTAATCCCAGAACTTTGGGAGGCCGAGGCGAGTGTATTGCCTGAGCCCATGAGTTTGAGACCAGCCTGGGCAACCTGGCGAGACCTCATCTCTACAATAAATCAAAAATTAGCTGGGCGTAGTAGCACGCACTTGTAGTTCCAGCTGCTTGGAAGGCTGAGGCGGAAGGATCGCCGGAGCCGGCAGGTCGAGGCTGCGGTGGCCGGGAGTGGCCACTGCACTCCAGCCTGGGTGACAGAGTGAGACTCCGACTCAAAAAAAAAAAAAAATTCCCTTCACACACCAAAGGTACAACCCAACTCCTCAAGACAAAATAAGGCATCCAGGGTCACAACCGGCAAGTGACAAAGCTGGGGTGGAAGACTGGTCTGCATGACCTCCTAGGTTGCTGTGATCCTCTCTGCTCTGCCACTTCTCTCAAGGACGGGGGAGGGGGCGGAGGCATGACATTCATCCCCCTAAAAATCACAGAGTGTTAGCAGATACTTCAAGAGTCTTACCATTATTTAAGAGTAGCTGCTGGGTGCGGTGGCTCCTGCCTGTCATCCCAGCACTTTGGGAGGCAGAGGCGAGAGGATTGCCTGCACCCAGGGTTCGAGACCGGCCTGGGCAACTTGACGAGACCTCATCTCTGCAATAAATTAAAAATTAGCTGGATGTGGTGGCACGCACCTGTGGTTCCAGCTACTTGGAAGACTGAGGCGGAAGAATCACCTGAGTCCAGCAGGTTGAGGCTGTGATGGCTGTGAGCGTGTCGCTCCACTCCAGCCTGGGCGACAGAGTGAGACTCTGACTCAGAAAAAAAGTATCAGATTTGCTTTCTTCTTTGTCCCTTTGAGTATCGTTTGGAATGCTCTGATATAATTTTTTAAAAAACCCTTTTTGAAAGGAAAACCTTATTTATGAAATGCAAGTGACAGTAAGTTCAATGGACATCAAGAGTAAGCAATCACTTTTTTTTTTTGAGTTGGGGTCTCACTGTGTCACCCAGAATTTAATGACATGATCACGGCTCACTGAAGCCTCGACCTCCTGGGCTCAGTTGGTCCTTCCACCTCAGCCTCCCGAGTAGCTGGAACCACAGGTGTGTGCCACCACGCCCAGCTAAATTTTTTATTTTTTGTACAGACAAGGTCTTGCTATGTTGCCCAGGCTGGTCTTGAACCCCTGGGCTCAGGTGATTCTCCTGCCTCAGCCTCCCAAAGTGCTGGGATTACAGGAGTGAGCCACCACCCATGACTGACAATTACTCTTGTAACTACTCAGCAGAGATGGCACTTTCTGTGTGCTGGGCACTGGCTTAGTGCATGGTGCATGCCGTGGGGCCAGTAATTGTCCCATGGAGAAGTACTGTCTAGACTAGGGTCTGGTCACTGGCCACACTCACTGGCCATGGTGACGGTTCAGACTCTGCCCTTGTGGAGGTCAGAATGTAGAGAGGAGAGGACACAGAGGGCCATGCTGTGTAGGAGCATGGTATCTGAGGAGGCAAGGATTGGGACCACTACATTGTCACTGCTTCAGTCTCTGCCAGGTTGTTCTGGGCTGCGGGGGACTCTGTGAGGTCAAGGAGGAGGGACTGGGGGAGCCAGGACCAATGGTCAGACTTGTGTGGGAGATAGGCTAGGCTCTAACTGTCCAGGGATGGGTTGGACAGTCTTGTGAAGCAGTGAGTCCTCCCGTCACTGGAGGTATGCAAGCCGAGGCTTGGTTTCCACTTGGCAAAGATGGCAAGGAGTGGCTTTATGCGTCGGGGGAGGTTGGATTCAATGACTGTATTTGTCTGCTTGCACTGGGTAAAAATTTCCCTCTGCCCCCCAAATCTCAGTGACTTACAATAAAGCAGTTATTTCTCATCCACTGGTCTTTGGGTCAGCTGTGGCTCAGTTGGGCTTGAGTTCATAACTTCAGAAAGAAGCAGAAGGAGGCCAAGGTGTAGTGGCACACACCTGTAAGCCACTTAGGGAGGCTGAGGCAGAGGGATTGCCTGAGCCCAGGAGTTCAAGACCAGTCTGGGCAACTCGGTGAGAGCTTATCTCTACAATAAATCAAAACACTTAGGCGGAAGTGGTGGTGTGGGCCTGTAGTCCCAGCTACTCAAGAGGCTGAGAAGTGGGGATTGCTTGAGCCCAGGTGGTCAAGGTCATGATTGAGCCGTGATCGTGCTACTGCAGTCCAGCTTGGGCAACAGAGACTCTGACTCAAAAAAAAAAAAAAAAAAAAAGGCAGGAGAAACTGGCAACAGACAAGCACCTACCTAAGCGTGAGTGTAGCCAGAGAGAGATTTCCCTGTGGAGGCCAAGTGGCAGATAGACTTTAGGACGGCCATGGCCTTAAGGACAGTCACACAGTCATGGATTTAGGAGAGCTGTCCATTGGAAGCCATGTTGCCTTGCCGTGTGATTTTCCATAACTACCCTCCGTCACCTGAAACTTTCGTAAAAGTCTGTGACATACAGAAGCTTGTGTTCCTGGCAGTTTGACGAGTGAATAATCGCGCGGTGTCCGGCGTGGGGAGGCACGTGGGCGGCAGAGCTTGTGTGGAGAGAAGAAGGACTCAGGAGACCAGGAGACGAGAGCCAAGGCTGCCCAGGAGAATGGTGGGGAACCAGGGTGGGGTGTGAGCTCTTTGTCTTTAACTGCAGAGAACGGGCTTGGCCCCCCCGAGGCCAGAGGGGACGCTGACCTCCAGGAGCCTTTTGTCTGATTCACACCTGGGGTAGTTTTGCACTCTGTGGGGAACCCTTTGCAGCTTGGGCTGGCCACCCACCTGGCGCTGAGACAGAGCAGTGCCCTCTCGCCCTGTTGGGACAACAGTCCAGGGTGGGGCGAGCCTCCCAGAAGACACCCCAGAGCTAGAATGGAGTTGCTGCACGGTCTGAAATCAGCCCTAGAGTCTTTGGGGTTTGGAGTTTGAGGCTGGATGTTCAGGCAGAGTGTCAGTGTAGAGAGAACTTTCTAGACCCTTTCACCCAAGCAAGTCTGTGGAGGTATACGAACTGGGAGGCCGGACAACCCCAGGCAGCTCTCTTCTGGGGGGTGTTAGAATACAGCGTGAGCAGGTCCCAGGAGTCCGGGAGATGATGAGGGCTCCGACTCTGCCCTGGAAGTCTCCAGAAAGGATCCCCGGAGGACATGGCCTCTGGGCTGGGCCTGGAAGGCGGTGACAGGCAGGAAGGGCTCCCGGGACGGAGGGAGGAACGTGAGGCGCCATCTGAAGAAGGGTGACACACAGCCTCACTCGTCAACATGAGCTTTTTATCTCTTTTCTCATGTATTTCGACTTCCTGTTAAAAATGGAAAATGTATTCAGATGTATGCTAATTGCACACCCCGCACCCAGAATAGAAAAAGCCGTAGGCAGAGGCTGCAGCCTCGTCACTCCTGCGGGAGCTTCTTGCCGGAGCCATCACAGAGGCTGCGGCATCCCAGGAAGGGGCTTAGACCCCGGGCTCCACGCCGCCCTCGGGGTTGCCCCACCCTGCGGGCCTGACACAGACCGGGCGGGCACCCGGATCCAGGCCCCATGCTGGCCCTCACGGGCTGCGGCCTTGGGCGAGTCCTTCTGCTTCTCTCGGGTTTAGTTTCCAAAACCTAAAATAGGGATGCGGACCTGTCCTCGCGTTGCCTTGCCGCCTCCAGGGCCAAGCGCTTGGACGGCCTCCCTCCTAGGAGTTTGTCTGCCGGAGCCAGAGCCCCAAGCTCCTTCCTTGATCTAGAAGCTGCCTGGCTGTCTGGCCTAAAGCACAGGATGTCTTTGATCCTTCTTTCATTCTGCTGCTAAGAAATTCTTTAAACAAGCAAGCGCAGCCAGGTGCGGTGGCTCACGCCTCTAATTCCCAGCATTTTGGGAAGCTGAGGCAGGAGGATCGCTGGAGCCCAGGAGTTCAAGACCAGCCTGGGCAACACAGCGAGATCTAGTCTCTACAAAAAAGTCAAAAAATTAGCTGGGTGTGGTGGCGTGTGCCTGCAGTGCCAGCTACTTGGGAGGCTGGGGAGGAAGGATGGCCTGAGCCCAGGAGGTCGAGGCTGCAGTGGCTGTGAGCGTGCCACTGCACTCCAGCCTGGGTGACAGAGTGAGACCCTGAGACCAAAACAACGAAATCAACAAGCAAGAGCCTACAAGTAGGCAAACACCCCCCTCTTCCTTCCCGGAAGCTAGTGCAACTTCCAGGTATCTCCTCACAGGGTCAGCAGTGCCGGCTCCGTCAGCAGGGCCTGGACTGCTGCACCCCTGGCTTAGGCGATGCCCTGGGTGGACTCATCTCCCTTTCACCCCATGCAGAACAGGTGAAGCTGCCCCTTCTTGGAATTGGGAGGACTCTGGAATGTCCAGATCTTGAGCTGGAACCCTGGCTCGGCTGTGACGCCCTGGGCGAGTTCCCTAACTTCTCTGAGCCCGTTTCCTCAGTGTTAAAATGGGGATGGCAGCATTGACCTCACAGAATTATGAGGATGACATTAAGTGAGATAATATATGCAAAGTGGCAGATGCAGGGTGAGACTCACAAACAGGCAGCTATTTTTACCTCCGTAAGTGCACCTTCAGGCTGGGCTGGGTTTTCCGGAAGCTCCTGTCTGCCGAGATCACTCCTGGGCCTCGTGGGTAATGATCTCACTGGCTTCTCCCCCAACCCCTGATTGTTTGCTTCACCTTTTTTTGGACAGATGGGGAAACCGAGGTTTAATGGGGTGACGACGCCGGCCAGGCACAGTGGCTCATGCCTGTGATCTCAGCAATTTGGGAGGCTAAAGTGGGAGAACTGCTTGAATTCTGGAGTTTGAGACCAGCCTGGACAATACAGTAAGACCTTGTCGCTACAAAATTTAAAAAAAAAAAAAAAGCTGAGTGTGGTGGCTCATGCCTGTAATCCCAGCACTTTGGGAGGCCGAGGCAGGAAGATCACTTAAGCCCAGGAATTGGAGACCAGCCTGGGCAACACAGTGAGACCTTGTCTCTACAAAAAAAAAAAATCAAAAAATTAGCCGGGCATGGTGGTGCATGCCTGTAGTTTCAGTTAGTTGGGAGGCTGAGGTGGGAGGATCTCCTGAGCCCAAAGAAGTCAAGGCTGAGGTAAGCTGCTGTTGTGTCATTGTACTCCAGCCTGGGCAACAGAGTGAGACTCCACCTAAAAAAAAAAGAGGTGAAGAGGCAGAACTGGGGCTCCAGTCCACCCTTCTGATACCAGATTTCTGGTTTTTCTCTCACTCTGTCACTCTGGTGGGCAGCTGTCTAGGGCGCTGGGGCCCTTCAGGGTCCAGGGCAGGACGTCAGCTCTGCGGGGACGGAGAGCTGGGGTCCTGCAGAGCCTGAAGTCTGAAGGACTGAGCACACGGAGGGGCCAGGGAACGGTGGGGCCGAGATCGGGGCTGTGAGGTTGTTTACCCAGGGAGGAAATGGGGTATGTATTCTGAGAATTTTTTTTTTTTTGAGTTGGAGTCTCACTCTGTTGCCCAGACTGGAGTACAGTGGCCGCTCCCAGTCACCGCAGCCTCGACCTGCTGGGCTCCGGTGATCCTTCTGCCTCAGCCTTCCGAGTAGCTGGAACTACAGGCGTGCAGTACCACGCCCGGCTGCTTTTTTGATTTATTGTAGAGATGAGGCCTCGCTGCCCAGGTGGGTCTCGAAC
>NW_007246134.1:496106-496595 GCF_000164805.1 Carlito syrichta | reverse complement strand
GTCTTGAACCCGCGGGCTCAAGCAATCCACTTACCTCGGCCTCCCAAAGCGCTGGGATTATAGGCTGAGCCACCGAGCCCGGCCAGTTTTCTTTTTTTATTATAACCATGTGCCTGCAATTCTAACCAGGGTCCTCCTTGAAAACAACCTTTGGTTGGTCTAAGTTCTAAACAGTTGCTGTGGTTGTCAAGACTTTTAGTACTATATGTCAGTTTCGAATTAGCACCTTTTATCACCCTTCATGGCCAGGTTCAGTGGCTCAGCCTGTCATCCCAGCACTTCGGGAGGCCGAGGCAAGTGGATTACCTGAGCCCATGAGTTTGAGACCCGCCCGGGCAACTTGGCAAGACCTTGTCTCTACAATAAATCAAAAACTAGCAGGGCATGGTAGCGTGCACCTGTAGTTCCGGCTACTTGGAAGGCTGAGGAGGAAGGATCGCCAGAGCCCAGCAGGTTGAGGCTGTGGTGGCCAGGAGCGTGCCACTGCAC
>NW_007246134.1:494172-495975 GCF_000164805.1 Carlito syrichta | reverse complement strand
ACCTGCTGGGCTCCAGCGATCCTTCCACCTCAGCCTTCCGAGTAGCTGGAACTACAGACACACGCCACCACACCTGGCTAGTTTTTGTGATTTATTGTAGAGACAAGGTCTCACCAAGTTGCCTAGCCTGGTCTTGAAACCCTGGGCTCAGGCAATCCTCTTGCCTCGGCCTCCCAAAGTGCTGGGATTACAGGCTGAGCCACTGCACCCAGGCGTGTTCTTGTTTTGAGTGTACATTTGTAAGGACTTGAAATCCGTCGATCGCTTTGGGTGAGGCTTGTATCTCTAACCCTGTGATACTGTATATTCCTGTGTTTGGACAAGATGTGAAATAAATGGTTGTACAACAATTGTCAAGATGAAGCAATGGAGTTTGAGTTTCTTCAATTCTGTCATTCTACACAATCTCTTGGAGCTTTTATTTGTGTTTAAAATTTAAAAACTGCAGACCAGAGTACACACTATGAAATGTCATATTTTTGGCTGGGCATGGTGGCTCACCCTTGTCATCCTAGCACTTTGGGAGGCAGAGGCGAAAGGATTGCCTGAGCCCAGGGGTTGGAGACCAGCCTGGACAAGTTGGTGAGACCTCGGCTCTACAATAAATCAAGAAAAAATCAGTGGGCGTGGTGGCACATGCCTGTGGTTCCAACTACTGGGAAGGATCACCTGAGCCCAGCAGGTCGAGGCTGCGGTAGCCATGAGTGTGCCACTGCCCTGCAGCCTGGGCGATGGAGTGAGACTCCGACTCAAAAAAAAAGTCATATTTTTGTTTGGTAGTGTGAATTTCAGTTCATACATGAAATATGTCAATTTTCACTTTAGACGATTATTTCTTTTAGATTTTTATAGTTTGATACTCCCCTCGTATAGAGAAGGGATTCTAAAAAATGAACCAGGCTGCATCACATGCAACAGGGGTGCCCCTGCCAAGGAACCAGCCAGAATGAAGATGGAGCAGCTCCTGCTTCCCCCTCTCAAATCAGCACCCTCCAATGGTCCAGGGGACTGGGCTTGTGTCAACACACATGGTCACATGAAGGAGGAGCAGTGGGCAGGACATGAAAACACAGCCTTTGAAATCAGAAAGGCCAAGTTTAAACTCCAATGAGCTTTGTGGCCTTGAGTCAGTTGCCTCACCTCTCTGAGCCTCAGTGTCATCATCTGGAAAACAGAGAAGATGGCAGGATCTGCCTCCCGCTTTGATGGGAGCAGTCCCTGAGATAATGTTGCCTGGCTCATAGTTGGTGCCCGAGGACTGTCGGCCACTGTTAGTGATATAATTTGCATCTATGGAGGGAGGGCTGGCAAGGAAGGAAAAAGTGGGAAGCAGAACACAGCGTGTGTGTGCGGGCGTTTCCAGCGTGACGCTTGGCGGCTGGGGTGATCAGAAGGACAGAGGTTCTGCTGAAGGGCTCATGTCCAAGCTCCGTGGGTCTGATGTCTCAAGAGGAGCTGGAAATGGCGAGTGTGGATGAAATCTTTCCTCTAACGATGTTGGCTCAAAGACTTCTAAAACTCTGGAAGTTTCCCACGACTGCCAATCCCTTTCTTATTGTATTATGATAATTGTTCAAGGTCCGCTTATGAGTGAGAAACTGCCAGGGGAGGGCGGGGGGTGGGATTGGCAGTAGTGGGAAATTGCCAGGTGAGCCGTGGGTGGGGGCACACTTCATCAACAAAGGTACCTGCATAATGAACTTTTGTTTACCTCATCCTGAACTGTACCCCACATCTTTATTTATTTTTCTTTCTTTCTTCCTTCCTTCCTTCCTTCCTTCCTTCCTTCCTTCCTTCCTTCCT
>NW_007246134.1:492585-493916 GCF_000164805.1 Carlito syrichta | reverse complement strand
GTGGCCGCTCCCGGCCACCACAGCCTTGACCTGCTGGGCTCCAGCGATCCTTCCGCCTCAGCCTTCCAAGTGGCTGGAACTACAGGCGTGTGCTACCATGCCCGGCTAATTTTTAACAAGTTGCCCAGGCAGGTCTCGAACCCGCGGGCTCAGCCAATCCACTCACCTCAGCCTCCCAAAATGCAGGATTACAGGCTGAGCCACCAAGCCCGGCTGTACCCCACATCTTAAAAAAAATTAAAAAAAAAACTCTGCGCGGGTCAAACAAAACAAGTCTGTGGTCTGAATGTGACCCACAAGCCATGGGTGAACAGCTGTCATTGGGATGGATCCACGAATCCAAGAAGAAAGCCTGCTGCTTTGAGAAGTTCCGATAAATCTCTTTCCTTTTATCTCTGGCTCTCTATCTCTGTCTTTGTCTCTCTCCTACTCTCTAGCTCATCTGCAAATATGTCAGTGGTTATCTCTGAAAGATTACGACTCTAACATATAACCACATCATTACCATACCTAAAAAATTAACCACGTTTCATCCGCTACCCCGCAAGGATTTAATATTTCCCCTGTCACCTCATATATACACGTTACTATTTTTGTGTTCTAATTCGGTGTTTTTCCAACCTTTCTTCACCACCGTCCCTAGGGAGCTTTTGTCAACACTTTGGCAGTCATAAGTCTCCCCACACCATGACATTCTAATACCACTGACGTATGGTGATCCTTTGGAAAGCCACACACCATTGTAATAGCTGAGATTTTTCCACCCTTCAAGAAACCATTTTTGCTCCACCTGGGGGTAATAGTCCTTCCCACCCTCCCTTTAAAATGTGCGCTCTAAGGGAATCCACACATAGCAATGGGTTGGCTGTTCTCTTCGATCCCTTTAAGCTTCCCCCTCCATCTTTCTCTCTCAACCTTTTTTTTTTTTGAGTTGGTGTCTCACTTTGTTGCTCAGGCTAGAATGCAGTGGCATGATCACAGCTCAACACACCTTCAACCTCCTGGGCTCTGGCGATCCTTCTGATCCCTTGAGTAGCTGGGATTACCGGTGTGTGCCACCGCACACCCGGATGATTTTTTTTTTTTTGAGCTGGAGTCTCACTCTGCCGCCCAGGTTGGAGTGCAGTGGCCGCTTCCGGTCACCTCAGCCTCGACCTGCTGGGCTCTGGCGATCCTTTTGCCTCAGCCTTCCAAGTAGCTGGAACTATAGGCGCGCGCTACCACGCGCGGCTCATTTTTGATTTATTGTAGAGATGAGGTCTCACCAAGTTGCCTCGAACCTGCGGGCTCAGGCAATCCACTCACCTCAGCCTCCCAAGGCGCAGGATTAC
>NW_007246134.1:485258-492329 GCF_000164805.1 Carlito syrichta | reverse complement strand
GCTTTGGGAGGCTGAGGTGAGTGGATTGTCTGAGCCCACAGGTTCGAGACCCGCCTGGGCGACTTGGTGAGACCTCATCTCTACAGTAAATCAAAAATTAGTCAGGCGTGGTAGTGCTCATCTATAGTTCCAGTTACTTGGAGTCCAACAGGTCGAGGCTGCGGTGGCTGGGAGCGTGCCACTGTACTCTAGTCTGGGCGACAGAGTGAGACTCCAACTCAAAAAAAAAAAGCGTAATGTGCTCATCTGTCTTATAGAATTTCCCCTAGTCTGAATTTTGCCAACTACATCCCCTTGGTGTTGGTTAACATGTTTCTCTGTCCCCTGTACTTTCTGTACCTTGCTAGCTGGGGCCAGCCAAAGCTTAACAATCAGGATGGGATTGACTTTATTCTTCTTTCTTTCGCAACACTACATCTCTTTTATTGATAAGAACAGACATTGACGATCTGGTCTTGGCTCATCAATTCATCAGAGGTTTCTTTCCCTTGGAAATAAATGGTTTCTAAGAGTTAATTCCTCAAAGACTGAAAAATACAGTATTTTTGAGAGGTGTATTCATTGCACTCCCTGCAAAAAATATTTTCAAACTGCTTAATCTAAAACATAAAGGCTGTAATTAAAAGTTCAGCTCTGGTGGCTTTTGGAAGGCAACGAAATAATACATGTGAAATTCACATATTTCACAGCTCACCACAAACACAGGGAGAAAGGATGGCCCAACCAGAAAAGTGCTGTGTTTTGCCTTCTCCCCTCCTTTCTTCCAGTCAACAAGTGCTTACAAAGTCCTTATTGTGAGTGCTGGACTCTCCGAAGCATTTGGGATCCTGGGGGAGAGAGAGCTTGAAATGTATTGGCTTCTCTTGTGGGTTTTCTTTTTTTCCCTGTACCATGAACAACCACCACCACCACAGGCCCTCAGCTTCCAGAAGAGCCCTGTCTTCAGCTGCAGGCTGGGAACTTGGGAAGAAAGTCATCTGTCTCCTTTGCTCTGGGAGAGGAGGTTCCGCCCTGTACCCATCCATGGGTTCCTGCTCTGGGTCCCCTGGTATGCCCTCCCTGCCCCACCCACGGCCGAGTTCAGCAGGAACAAGTGACAGTGGTTTGCTGTGAGAGGAAGGGCTAGTAGCCCCGGCGTATGTCTACCCAGTTTCTCTGTGTCCCTCAATGCAAAAATCCTCCTAGGATTGCCAAGAGGCTACTGGAGATGCTGCTTTGTCTTTGTTTTCTCCACTTCTGACTTTCTTTCCCTTCCTACTTGCAGATGCTTCCAGTCATGTCCTGGGAAGTCAGGACTCCATGCTCAACTCCAAACAAGGACAGATTTGATCCTGGTCTTGGCATTGAAACTGGCCCAACTTCCCCATAGAACTAATGGTTATGGTTTCTTAATATTGTGTTGATGAAAGATGTCAAACTCTGCAAAACATTTAAGAAGGTTTATTCTGAGCCAAATGTGAGTGACCTTGACCCGTGGCACCATCCCCAGACATCCTGGGAATGTGTGGCTGAGTTGGTTGAATTGCAGCTTGGCTATATACATCTTAGGAAAACAGAGGTTCTAAAAACCATAAATCGATTCGTGTGAGATGCACATTGGTTTGGCCGGAGAAGGCAGGACATCTCTAAGCAGAGGCTTACAGGTCACAAGTGGATTCAAATATTTGCTGATTGGCAACTAGCAGCAAGAGTGAGACTGTCTACAACATTTTGATCAGTAAAACAAAAACCACATTGCTATAAAGGGTGTTGAGTTAAAAGGTGTTGAGAGAAACCAAGTTTCTTGAAATGGAGATAAAGTCTCCTAGGTGGCAGCCCTGAGAGAGAATGGATGGCAGATGTCTAGCTCCTCTGAGAATCCCTAGGAAGGGGATTCTATACCAACACAAATTTCCCCAAGAGATGGCTTTGCAGGTCATAAAATATTTTTTTATTCCTTTTTTTGCCTGTTGTGTGATGTTATGCCAGAAAGTCGGGTTGGAAAGTACAGGGTTAATTAAAAACCCATCTGATGAAACTACGCCAAGTTGTCCAGGCAGGTCTTGAACCTGTGGGCTCAGGCAATTCACTCACCTCGGCCTCGCACAGCACGGGATTACAGACTGAGCCGCCGAGCCTGGCTTTGCATTTGTTTTATATTAGTTCCTTTCTCAGTAAATCAACCCTCAGTTCTATAGTATCAAGAAACGGAAATTCACCAATCACCACATACGAATAGTAAGATGCCAGGCCCCACCTGTTTGCCATCTCTTCTTCCTTACACCCCAATTCCTGTTTTCTTTCTTTCTTCCTTCTTTTCTTTCTTTCTCTCCCCCCACCTCCCTCCTCCTCCCCTTTCTTTTTTGAGTCAGAATCTTACTCTCACCCACACTGAAATGCAGTGGCATAATCGCTGCTCACCACATCCTCGACCTCCTGGACTCAGGCAATCTTCCCTCCTTAGCCTCCCCAAGGAGCTGAGACTACAGGAACATGCCAACATGCCTGGCTAATTTTTTATTTTTATTTTTGTAGAGACGAGGTCTTGCTATGTTGCCCAGGCTGGGTTCAAACTCCTGGGCTCAAGCGATCCTCCTGCCTCAGCCTCCCACAGTGCTGGGATTACAGGTATGAGACACCATGTCCAGTCTCATTCCTGTTTTGTACATTCCTGCCCTCATCCTACAAACTCCTGACACCGTGGGGTGGGGAGGAGAACTTGAGAAGCAATCTCTTGCTCTCCTTGGCTGATATGACTCAACCAAAAAGCCTTCCTCCCTGACCATACTTGTCTCAGAGACTGGCTTTCTGTGTGGTGAGCCACAGGACCTGACATTGAGTAACAGTGTCTCCAGTTCCTGCCCTGGGCCTTCCCTTTAGAGCAGAACTCCAGCCCCCAGCTGCCGCCCCTGTAGGAGAGCAGATCAGGCTGCGCTAGAATCTGCGGAGTAAACCCCGCAGGGGCTGACATTCACCAGGCATCTTCAAAGTATTTTGGAGGGTGGTGGGAGAATGAGCTCCCTTAAAAGCCAAATCCGTACTTGGAAGAGAAACAGGTTCAGCAGAGGCTGCGGTGCTGGTTGGAGTGTAATCTTTAACACAGAGCCAGATTGCTCAGGGCAGAGTTTAGCCAAAGACTTGCTTCCAAAGCTAAAGCAGAATTCTGTCTCAAAAGCTGGAGGGAGGAAGTGCTGGGACCCGAATGGGTCTAAGAAGGGGGATCTTTCTCCCTGGCTGGCGTCTCTGGTATCTAGCGGGAAGTGGAAACCAACTCCTGGAATAAATGAAGATCGAGTTAGATAAGAGATAGAAAAGTGCTTTTGCAATCTGTAAAATCTCATAGTTGAATAAAGGCTTGTCTTTGATAAGGTGAATTCTTATCTTGACCTTGGGAGGGTGTAAAAGAAAGTGGGAGGGAAGGGAACTATTATGTGCTGGGTACTTTAGAAACATGGATCTTTTATTTTTTTATTTTTTGAGTAGGAGTCTCACTCTGCTGCCCAGGCTGGAGTGCAGTGGTACACTCATGGCCACCACAGCCTCGACCCACTGGGCTCAGGTCATTCTTCTGCCTCAGCCTCCCAAGTAGCTGGAATCACAGGCACGTGCCACGACGCCTGGCTAACTTTTTGGTTTATTGTAGAGACAAGGTCTCACCAAGTTGCCCAGGCTGGTCTTGAACCCCTGAGCTCAGGCAATCCTCTCGCTACTGCCTCTCAAAGTGCTGGGATTACAGGTGTGAGCCGCTGTGCCTGGCAAAACATGGACCTTGTTTAAGTCCTAACACTCTTAAATGAAGTAGGAATTCTTATGCGACGATTTGCCAGGCTCTGGAAATTCATTTTGTCAATCTAAAATAATCAAAAGGTTCAGGGTCCAGTTAAAAAGAATTTATTTACGTGCCGAGTGTGAGGGTGGTCACCCAGGAAAATACAGACACCAGAGAATGGTGACCAGGGTTCCCTGGTATGGGGGAAGGTGAGGATCCTTTCTATAGACCAGGGTGGCTGGGCACGGTGGCTCATGCCTATATTCTCAGCACTTCGGAAGGCTGAGGATTGCTGGAGCCCAGGATTTCAAGACCACCCTAGGCAGCACAGCAAGACCTCTACAAAAATAAAAGCAATTAGCCAGGCTTCGTGGCGCGTGCCTGCACTCCCAGCTACTTGGGAGGCTGAGTTGGACAATAGTAAAGAGGTAACAGTCACCAGGTTCTCTATCTCCCATGTCATTCAGTCCATGTTTGAGTAACAAATAGGGCGTTTGATGAACATCTAACATCTTAACACAAAAGCCAGGAAAAAACAGTCACAACACAGCCCAATGCAGGCATAGTGGCTTACATCTGTAGTCCCGGCACTTTGGGAGGCTGAAGCAGGAGGATCGCTTGACCCCCAGGAGTGAGCCAGGATTATGCCACTGCACTCTAGCCCGGGTGACAGCGCAAGAGTCTGTCTCAGAAAAAGAGATAGAGAGAGAGAGAGAGAGAGAGAGAGAGAGAGAGAGAGAGAGAGAGAGACAGAGAGGGGGCTGTTAGCAGTTAAAAGTATTCCTTTTGAAAATCAATCTAGAAGCTCTGAAAACCTGCCAGACCAGTTTTGTTTAAGAAAATCCAAATAGCTAAGGACTGACAATGCAAAAGAGTAGCTAATTCACAAACTTATCCAAAACCCCTCTTTTGAAGTTGACAGTTTACAACCTTGCTTGCCTTGCATTTCCTGGAGACCATTTGTTCTTTGAAAGATCTGATTTTGATGAGTACAACCTTGTAAATTCCAAAGAAAATGTGTAATCGCTCAACATGACCCCCCTTCCTTTCCTAAACAAAAGGTATAAGACCCCTCTCCTCCCTTTCTGGGGGGCTCGGCCTGGGAGTGTTAGCCTGCCAGACTGTTCTGACCTTGTTGTTCTATAGTGTCTCGGGAGTAAATAAAATTGCCACTTCCTATAATAGTCTTGGTGTCACAACCTCTCTATCTTCCCACTACAAGAGAGAGAAAGAGAGAAGGAGAGAAAGAGAAAGAGAGAGAGAGAAAAAGAAAACCCCGCAATCCTTTATGTGAGTCAGTTTCCAAGGTTTAACTTTTCCCCCCCGACACAATAAAATTGGAAGATCCTGAGATTTCCTTTTTTTTTCTCGATTTTGGTTTTGCACATTCCAGAAACAAACTCAATTGGGTGATAGAGTGAATAAAGCCTTCCAGACAGTCCTGCCGGTCTGTTCATTTCTTCATTCATTTATTCTATAACTACGCAGGGCATGCTTGTTCCAAGCCACTTTACAAATGAGGACGCCGGAGTGAAAGAACCAGGTGCCTTGGCAAGTCACCTCATCCCTCTGGACTTTGGCTTCTTTGTGCGTGAAACGAGATCAACAGAACTGGCTTTACGGGTCTGCTGTGAGGATTCCCTGAGAATCCGGCACATAATAGACTCGATAGAACAGCAAGGCAGGACAGTCCGACCTGACCTGCGTTTTCCTTTGTCGTGTAGACCTGGGATTCTCATCTGGAGGACACCATTTCCTTAGGGGCACTTTGGAAAGGCAGCATTTTTATTGTCACAAGGATTGTGAGTGCTTTTGGCATTTGGGGAGGGGGGCGAGGATACTCGGGTCCTGCCGTGGGCACAACGGTCCCATACTGCAAGGCACAAGGAAGAGTTGCTCACGTTCCTCTAGATTTTAAAACGTCCCACCAGGCTAAACAGTGCAAACATAAATCAATAACACTTTATTTAACGTTTTAATAAGGAAAAGTGTTTAGAAGATGCTATGTGAAATCTCAGTAGCTCAGGGGAAGGCTCTCATAGAAAGAGAGGGTTGAATGGAAGAAAACAATTACCTTGGGAAGATTGACCAATTTCTCTTTTATGTGCATCTGCATCTGTGGCCATCACAGACCACGGTGTTCTCAACCTCGTATTCAGGTGGAAAGGGTTTTCAGCTAACAGCGCAGTCAAAAAGCAGTCAGGGAATATTTGCTGCAGAGGAGAATTGAGATTTCTTATAACATACTTAGACCCAGATTGTAATAAATCAGTGGAGACATAAGAGATGCAGAACTCATGAATTTCATTTCATAAAGACTTCAAAAATATGTAAAATTATTGCTATTACTTTGGGAGGCAGAGGCTGGAGAACTGCCTGAGCCCAGGGATTCGATTCCAGACTGGGCAACTTGGCGAGCCCTCTTCTTTACGATAAATCAAAAAATTAGCTGGGCATGGTGGCTCGCACCTATAATCCCAGCACTTTGGGAGACCGAGGCGAGAGGATGGCCTGAATCCAGGGGTTCGAGACCAGCCTGGGCAACTTGGTTGAAACCTCATCTGTACAATAAATCAAGAAAAATTAGCTGGGTGTGATGGTGCATACCTGTAGTTGGAAGGCTGAGGTGGAAGGATCTCCTGAGTCCAGCAGGTTGAGTTTTCATTTTTACTCTGACGGTTGACCCCACAACTTTCTTAAACTCTGTAGAGTTACTATCAATTTTTCCTTTTCCAGCCCATATCCTATGTCCTTTGTCTTTTCTAAGGATACAGATTCCCAGGTCTTTGAGACCAGATAGATACCTCAGTGCATACTGAAGTCTGAAGACAGGAGTTATGTTTTCTGGGATACTTTGTCACAACCCTACCCTTTGTCATAACACAGGGAATTATTTTGACCTGCGCTTAAAAGCGGTGCCAGTCTGTCATGAGTTCTCATTTTCTCCACTTGTTTGACACGCTAACCAGACTTCAATGACGATTATTTCCTTTTCTCTTATCATATATAAGTAAGTATGGTCTTTTTTTTTTCTTTCTTAGAGATGGGGTCTTGCTATGTGATCCCAGCTAGCCTCAAACTCCAAGACTCCAGCGATCCTCTTGCCTTAACCTCCCAAATAGCTGGGACTACACTGTGCGCCCTCCACTCTCGGCTCTGTCTATTCTATTTATATTGACCCTAACACTGGGTTTTTGTTTTGTTTTTTGAGTCGGAGTCTCACTTCGTCACCGAGGCTGGAATACAGTGGCACACTCATGGCTACTCCAGTGTCGACCTGCTGGGCTCCGGCGATCCTTCCGCCTCAGCCTTCCAAGTAGCTG
>NW_007246134.1:479354-484763 GCF_000164805.1 Carlito syrichta | reverse complement strand
TTCAAAAAAAAAAAAAAAATTTTATTGATGAGACAAGTTCTCGCCAAGTTGCCCAGGCTGGTCTCAGGCAATCCACTCGCCTCGGCCTCCCAAAGTGCTGGGATTACAGGCTGAGCCACCGAGCCCGGTCCCAACACTAGTTTTTAATCTAAGGTCTACTCTGTCTCTGCTCCATCGCTTTCCTGTGCTTCTCACGCCTTTTATAAGGCATCTCAGCAGCTGTCCTCTTTAATCCAAATTTATACATTAGAAATAGGAACCAGAACTCAAATCATTCTACAGAAAAGTTACCTGCACAAGCATGTTTATTGCAGCATTATTCACGATAGCAAAAACATGGAACCAAACATGCTGTTCATCGAAAGTGGATTAGATAATAAAAATGTAGTACATGCACATGATGGACTATTTTGCGGCCATAAAGAAAGGCAAAATTATGGACTTTGCAGCAACTTGGATGGCTTTAGAGTCTATCATACTCAGTAATTTATCACAGAAATAAAGAACTGAATACCCTATGTCCTCACTCATAAGTGGATCCTGAGCACTTATTATAATACTATAAGAAAGAGATTGAGCCGGGCTTAGTGGCTCAGCCTGTAATCCTGCGATTTGGGAGACTGGGGTGAGTGGATTGCCTGAACCCGCGGGTTCGAGACCCACCTGGGCAATTTGGCGAGACCTCATCTCTACAATAAATCTAAAAATCAGCCGGGCATGGTAGCGTGTGCCTGTAATTCCGGCTACTTGGAAGGGTAAAGTGGAAGGATAGCCGGAGCCCAGCAGGTTGAGGCTGCGGTGGCCGGGAGCGGCCACTGCACTCCAGTCTGGGTGACAGAGTGAGACTCCAACTCAAAAAAAAAAAAAAAGAAAAGAAAGAGATTGGCAGTAGTGGGAAACTGCGAGGGGAGGGAGCGGGGATGCACTTCCTCAATAAGGGCACCTGATCTCAAACCAGGTCAAGTTGATACCAAAGGGAGACCCAAACTTTACTTGTACAATGACTACTTGTATACTCAATCCTGAGTTGTACCCCACAACTTTAAAATAAAATAAAATGGAATAATAAAAAGGAATTAGGGGGAACCCCCTCGGGTCTCCTCCCAATGTAGGAGCTTTTCTGCCCTCTCAATAAATCCTGCTTAAAAAAAAAAGGAAATAGAAACCAATGTCTGACTATTTCACCATGTCTTCCATGTAGTCATGCTGGAGCACTGACATACTGAAATATGCATTATTCCTTTATAAATTATTTTCATATATATATGTATACACAAGTATATATGTGTGTGTATATATATAATCTATTGTGTAGGTAAGCCATATTATCTAAAATTTCAGGATAGTAAAATAAACACTTGTTAATTTTTTGTTCTCTTCTTTTCTTTCTTTTGTTCTTTCTTTTTGTTGTTTAGAGTCTCACTCCGTCTTGCCCAGGCTGAAGTGTAGTAACATGATCACAACTCACTGCAGCCTTGACCTCTCGGGCTCAGGCAATCCTTCCACCTCAGCCTCCCGAGTAGCTAGGACTATAGGCATGCGCCACCATGCCCAGCTAACTTTTTTTTTATTTTATTTTTTGTATAATTGGGTCTTGCTGTGTTGCCTAGGCTGGCCTCAAATTCATGGGTTCAAACATTCCTCCCACTTCACCTCCCAAACTGCTGGGAATACAGGCATGTGCCACCTAGCCTGACCAGTTTATTTTTGTATTAATACACACACATTTTGGGACTTACATGTGATAATTTGATACATTTAAATAATATATAAAGATTAAGTCGCATAATTGGGATATTCATCACTTTAAATATTTATCTTTTATTTATGCTAAAACATCCGAATTCTTCTCTTCTGGCTATTTTGAAACAGTTTAGTGTTCACTATAGCCACCTTACTGATCTATTGAACACTAGGTCTTATTTTTCTAACTAACAGGAAACTTTAAAAAAAACCAAAACTTGTCGGGCGCAGTGGCTCATGCCTATAATCCCAGCACTCTGGGAGGCCGAGGCAAAAGCATTGCCTGAGCCTGTGGGTTCGAGACCCTCTTGGGCAACTGGGCGAGACCTCGTCTCTACAATAAATAAAAAAATTAGCCAGGCGTGGTGGTGCATGCCTGTAGTTCCAGCTACTTGGAAGCCTGAGGTGGAAGGATCACCTGAGTCCAGCCGGTCAAGGCTGCAGTGGCTGTGAGTGTGCCATTGCACTCCAACCTAGGCGACAGAGTGAGACTCCAACTCAAAAAGCAAAAAATCAAAAACAAACAAAACAAAGCAAAACAAAAACTTAAAGCAAATTAAACTTCCCCTAAGAAGTAGTTCTTCAGTACCACATATTCTCACTCATAAGCAGACCCTGAACATTTACCATAATACTATAAGAAAGGGATTAGCTGGGCTCCGTGGCTCAGCCTGTAATCCCGCACCTTTGAGAGGCTGAGGTGAGTGGATTGCCTGAGCTCGCGGGTTCGAGACCCACCTGGGCAGGCGAGACCTCATCTCTACAATAAATAAAAAAATCAGCTGGGCGTGGTAGCGCATGCCTGTAATTCCGGCTTCTTGGAAGGCTGAGGCGGAAGGATCGCCGGAGCCCAGCAGATCCAGGCTGCGGTGGCCAGGAATGGCCACTGCACTCCAGTCTGGGCAACAGAGTGAGACTCCAACTCAAAAAAAATAAAATAAAATAAAAAGTAGTTCTTCCTCATAGCAAGGGTTGCCTATGGTCGTTGTGCATTTTTCTGATTCACCTTCAAGTAATGATGATTATGAAGGGGAGCAGAAAAATTCACACCAGAAGTGTGGCACTGTACTTCAAGATTTCTCCCGAGCTGCTCTGTCTCCCTGTTAAATTACCTATTGCAGGGAAGGAGAGGAAGAAGGATTTTACAAAATAATGCCTGTCTCTGTTTCCTTCAACTTCCAAAGGAACTATTTACAAGCTGTTCTCTGTTTCCTCCAACCGATCACTTGTTGCCCTTAATAAAATTCCTCTTAATCCCTGTCTCAAAACTGGTTTTATCATAACTCAGGCCCCCATTCTTTCTGTAACCCCAAGATGGTATTTAAGTTTGTATGACTCATTGGGAAGTTGAGTCTTCATACTGAAGGCTCCCATGTAAACATGCATGCATGTTAAGTAAAATGAATATGGCTTTTCTCCTTTTAATTAATCTGCCTCACACCAGTGATTTTTCAGCAACCCTTAAGGAAGCAAACACCATGGCCCCCACAATAAAAAGAGATACATGGTGTGTATGGGTGAGGCAGGCATAGTTAGCACAGCCCGTAGTTTAGATGTAGTTAGGCAAGTGTTCTTAGGCAGCTCTAATTCAGATAACTGGGGAACAGAGTAAGCACTCAGACATCTTTCTTATCGTTACATGACCTTCATCCAGCTGACCAAGCATAAAAGACCTGACCATCTTGCAGGTTGAAATGTGGAGCTACCAGTGCAATAAATTACAGAAACAGTAGAGAATTACCCAAAGCACAGAGACGAATGTTCTAACAAAAGCCCCCATCCAGTTAAGCAGTGACTTCCATTATTTAGAAGATCCTTGTGACCTTAAAAGGTTTTGAGTGATGGTCATCAAAACTTGTGATCTGAGACCTATAGCCCTCTGCTCTTAGCTTAAGGGATACTTTACTTAATCATTGTAAATTTCTATAAAGCTTCTTGTTAAAGGCGAGTGGGTGTCCTTCCTTTAATGTACTGCATTCTTTCTTGAATGTGTTTTCTTCTTTATAATACACTGTGCTTTAACTGTCCCAGTGACTCCCTCTGAAATTCTTTTCTGTGGTGAAGTCAAGAACCCACAGAGTAACCATACCACAAGACACCCAATATCATGAGGGCTGGAGTCACAGATGTTGGTGCCTTGTGTAACTGAAGAGCTCGTGGCCATAGCATCTCTCCTAAGGACACATCTCCTCACTGCTCTCTCTCTTGGCCTCTCCTGTTCCCTCCTCCACCACTCCAGAGGTTCCTCTCTGCTTACCAACAGTCAGGAGGGCATTTGACATGGTGACACAGGCATTTCCTGCTTGTGTAATGTAGGTCCAGTTTCTGCTTCCCACCTCCGAGTCTTTCTTTGGTGTATTTTGGGATCTTGGAATGACTGAGACAGGAGTACAGTATAGTGTTTGCCATCTCCTATGGATGTCATGGGGAGGTTGATCAGAGCACAGAGTCAAGATCGAGGCTGCCTGGGCTCAAATCCTCCCTCTGCTCCTCCTGTATGACCAAGAAAAAATTACTCAGCCACTCTGTACCTCTGTTTCTTCATCTATGAAATGGGTATAATAACAATGGCACCTACCTTATAGGGTTGCTATACATCTTTAGTGAATTCATTAGTGAATGGTGCCTGGCCCATAGCAAGCATTCTGTAATTGCTGGATACCATTGTTTAATACTTTTTGAGGATCAACTCACTTTAAAAGTTTTTTGGGTTTTTTTTAAGTATGCTCCCCTTGATCTCGATAAATCAAAGGGGCAGGGAATTGGTAGAAAGAAGTTTATTTGTGAGTTCAAATCCAGAGAGCAGAATCAGACTCGAGTTCTTTCTAAAATGATTCTGCTCACCCTCCAGGTCTTTACAGTTCACTTTTATAGTCCAGAGTTGTTGGTACCTATACATTAGCCATGTGACCAGCAGAGCCTTGTACAGAACTTAAGTTACAGCTGCATTTTACATTTAGGTAGTGACACTTACAGTAAAGAAAGTTTACAAGGCCTAAGACATCATGCATTGGGAACGTTATGCAAACCGCAAGGCTTACAGTTACATTGCTACTATATGGTTCAAAGAAAGGGCGTAAATAGGGATTTACATCTTTGGGCGTAGCCTGCTGGGAAGCCAAGGATCCCCTGAAGCTACTTCCTGGGAGTGCATAGAAGACAAAGGACCCTCAGGAATGTGCTCAGGAATGTGCAGGGGTGCTCGAATCCCCCCACATACCCTTCTCTAGGAGCTGTGGCAATACGGAGGGACATTAGTGGATCTCTGTATCAGGAGTCTCTCTGTCTCCCAGGCTGGAGCACTGGCACGTTCACAGCCACCACAGCCTCGACCTGTTGGGTTCAGGTGATCCTCCCGCCTCAGCCTTCCAAGTAGCTGGAACCACAGGCATGCACCACCATGCCCAGCGAATTTTTCTATTTATTATAGAGACAAGGTCTCACCAAGTTGCTCAGGCTGGTCTCGAACCCCTGGACACAGGCAGTCCTCTCGCCGCCCCCCCTCACCTCCCAAAGTGCTGGGATGATAGGCATGAGTCACCGTGCCTGCCCTAAAAGCTTTTTAAGTTTAGCTTTGCTCTAAGAAACAATTCCCCATAGTCTTACAGATTGACTATACGCTAGCTATGCATTGCTGTCATTCACTTTCTTTTTTTTTTTTTTTTG
>NW_007246134.1:478201-479281 GCF_000164805.1 Carlito syrichta | reverse complement strand
ATTTTTGATTTATTGTGGAGATGAGGTCTCGCCAAGTTGCCCAGGCGGGTCTCGAACCCACAGGCTCAGGCATTCCACTCACCTCAGCCTCCCAAAGGCGCGGGATGACAGGCTGAGCCACCGAGCCCAGCTGTCATTCACTTTCAAATGCACGTGTCTATGAACACGAAGACTGTTAGTCTGCATGTCACACATCGGGAGGGTAGATGAGCTCGGTCCCTTCTGCCCCAGAAAGGAAGGCCCATGCCAGATTCTCTGGCGTCCAAGACTGGGGAGGAGCAGATTCTTCAGTGTGTGGCTGCAGGCTCAGTACGGCTGCAGTTACAGGTTGCTAAGAAGAATTTACCAAAATGGTTATGAGTGAAGGAAGGTAGATTTATGAAAGGGAAGATGCATTGGGAAAGCCCCAATGGGCAGAGGCAGCAGAGAGTGCTGTCGGCAAAGAGGCAAATGCTAGAGGGGTGTTTTATGAGGTTCAGTGGGCTGGGAATTGTCTTGGGGGACGTTTGCAAAAGGAAATTGCCAGAAGTTAGTGAAGTGGCTGATGGATCGTAGTGTTTTGTTTCTTTAAAACAGAGTTAGGCCGGGTGCGGTGGTTTATGCCTATAATCCCAGCACTTTGGGAAGCCGAGGTGAGAGGTGAGAGGATTGCCTGAGCCCATGGGTTCGAGACCAGCCTGGGCAATTTGGTGAGACTTCATCTCTACAATAAACCAAAAAATTAGCTGGGTGTGGTGGTGCACGCCTGTAGTTCCAGCTACTTGGAAGGCTGAGGCGGAGGGATCGCGTGAACCCAGCAGATCGAGGCTGCGGTGGCTGGGAGCATGCCACTGCACTCCAACCTGGGCGACAGAGTGAGACTTCAACTTAAAAATAAAAGATAGAACCAGGTTCGGTGGCTCAGCCTGTAATCCCGCTCCTTGGGAGGCTGAGGTGAGTGAATTCCTGAGCCCGCGGGTTCGAGACCCGCCTGGGCAACTTGGTGAGACCTCATCTCTACAACAGATACAAAAATTAGCTGGTGTGGTAGCACGTGCCTATAGTTCCAGCTACTTGGAAGGCTGAGGCGGAAGGATTGCC
>NW_007246134.1:473711-478181 GCF_000164805.1 Carlito syrichta | reverse complement strand
CAAAAAAAAAAAAAAAAAAAAAAGAAAAAAAGATAGGGTTAATCAGCAGCAATAGTTGACTGCTTTTTGTTTACCACAAATGTTTTGCAGCTGGCTAAGCAGCCTTTGGGACTCTTGGATTTATCAGTAGGTTTCTTTGCAATATTTGTAAAATCTCATCCTGAGATTTCCTTCCTCGGTATAATTTACCCAATTGATGTTGGCCTAATTGGCCCTCTTATTACTTTACAGATATACCACCGAGCAGTTCTTGAAAAACTAACCTGACAATTGAGGAAGCTGAGTCTTGGGCTTTGTCCAGGGCTCTGGCAGGGTGAGTCCCCTCCAGCACCTGCAGGCCGCCTGCCCATGGCATGAGGGATCCCCTCTGTATGCATGTCCACGCTCCCAGGCGCAGCGGTAGCCTCTGAGGCGAGCTTGTCATCTGGCTTTTGCTGAAGTCATGCGTTTTGGAGCTATTTGGTTTCTTTCACACCCACCCTTGGTGGGGGTGGCTGTGGAAATCGTGCTCTGGCAGATAATCAAGACTTGGGCCTATCATCCCAGCACCGTGGGAGGCGGAGGCCAGAGGATTGCATGAGCCCAGGGGTTCGAGACCAGCCTGGGCAACTTGGCGAGACCCCGTCTCTACAAAAAAAAAAAATGCAGGGCATGGTGGTGTGCACCTGTGGTGCCAGCTACTTGGAAGGCTGAGGTGGAAGGACCGCCTGAGCCCTGGAGGTCAAGGCTAAAGTGGCCATGAGCATGCCACTGCACTCCAGCCTGGGCGAGTGAGACCCCTACTCAAGAAAAAAAAAAGACTTTAAATGAGTGAGGAGCCAAGAGGCCTGCGTCTTCTGGCGGAGATGGAAACACGCTAATGTGTTTGAAGTGCGGATTGGATTAGGGCCTGAAGGGACACAGGCCACTCACTGTACCTGCTCTCCAGCCCCGGCCCTCTGCTCCCCTACCTGGCTGTGGTCAGTCGCCCCTGCTGGAGTTCCTCCTGAAAGGCACGGGGAACAGCCAGAAGGATGTCTCCCGAGATGGCGCCAACACTAGGGAACCTAACAAAGACAACAAAGGCCGTAAATTCCTGCCTCTCCCGCCTGCTCGAAACTTAAACTCATGCACAAATATGGTCTCCCTATAGGAATACTACCTCATAGCTCTCTCCAATAAAGACCCTAAGATGGCTCTGGCTGGCACGGCCAGGCTCAGAGAGCACAGGCCGCCCCCTCCCAAAACCGATAAATACAGACCTCTCTCTCGCCTTCTCTCTCTCACTCCCTTTTCCCACCAGGCGGTTACAGACCTCCTTCCCTCTCCCTGTAGCCGCTGCTCTAATAAATCTGTTGGCCTCAAAGGGTACCGAGTCTCGCGGGCGCCATTGTCCTCCACCTCCCCTTCCCTCTAGCCTGCATGTGGTCTTCTGCAAAGGAAAAGGAACTCTGCCTCTCCCGGTGAAGTCCTTGTGGTGGCTGCCCCTCTCATATCAGGGCTTCTCAAAATGAGGTCCCACAGCCACTGCAGCAGTGTCACCGAGAACTTGTGAGAGTAGCTAGTTCTTGGCCCCACCCCAAACCCACTGACTCAGAAACTCAGAGATGGTGCCCAGAATCTGTGTTTCATAAGCTCCCCAGGCAGTCCCGATGCTGGCTTCATGAGAACTGCTGGCCTAGACGATGCCCATCTCCATCAACTGGGAGCCCAGGGCCCTTGGATCCTGGGATCGTCCCCGTCTGCAGCGTGGTGGCATCCGTGCCTTGGACTTCAGCCAGACTTGGGGGCAAGCTTCTGCTCAGACTTACTTCGTATGTTGGGCAAGTCCATTCGCCCCATGGTGGGTCGCTTTCTGTGTGTGTAATTATACACAGGATTGTTGAGACTTTAAATGAGTCCGCCACATGGGGTGGCCAGTCCAGTGCCTGACACTGAACAATTCAACAGCAATGACAATCACATTTTGAGCAAGTACAATGTGCCGGGCGCTGTAGTTAGCATTCGGGATTAATCTACAAACAAAACAGATACAGATCCCTGCCTGCTGGAGCTTATAGTCTAGCTGGGGGATACAGACCATAGGCAAAAAACCACAATACATCAGCCCAGGACACAGCGTGTTGGAAGAAGAGGAGGTTGTGGAAGAAGGAACAGAGAAGGGCCAGGTAGGAGGATGGGGAGTGTTGTGTGGGCAGGTGCAACTGTGTGGTTTTGCTGTTAAATTGGAAAGTTGGGCAAAGAGACGTGTGAGAACTAAGCCTGACCTTTTCCTCTTATCCAGGTCTAGGAGGCTTAGGGAGTCACTGCCTGATAAGACGCACCAGCCAGGGATTTATTACCCGATTACCCTATATCCTAAAGTCTGTTTTCCAACCTGACTCTGCAATAGCATCTCATAACAAATAGAGAAGGGCATCAAAGTATTCTATGATCCTTTCATGGCCTCTTGGGGACGCTCAGATTCCGAGAACCTTGAGGGACACTCATTTGTCCTCCCTGAAGTCTGTCGCCTATAGGACTTCATCTCCCTATGAACAAACCTGAAGTTTTCCCACTCCCATGATCTCAACAAAACATCTTTACTGATTCCCCAAATTCCTCGGATAGGAACTGCAAATGACCAGTCAAGACATCTTTGAATCCACCTATGACCTACAAGCCCCTGCTTGGAAATGGCTGTCTTTCCTGGGCCAAACCCATGAAAATCTCACGTATATTTGTTTGTGTTTTCTTGTAACTTCTGCCTTCCAGGGAAGTTACAAGAAAACACAAACCAACACACGTATATGACCAGGGCACCATTCAACGACGGTGCACACACGTCCTCAGGACCTCCTGAGGGCGGGTGACCCCAGGCCTAGGTTCTCAAGTTTGGTTCAAGAATAACCCATCTTAAATATTTTTACAGAGCTTGATTTCTTTTCGTCAACACATATGAGTGAAGACTTGAGGGAGGTGATGCATTAGCTAGCAGGTGTCTGGGGAAGGGTATCCCCAACAGGGGCAGACATAGGGGCATAGGGCAAAGGCTTTTGGAGGATGCACACATGGCTTGCTGGAGCAGGGGTGATGGCAGACAGGTCAGGGGAACAGGCTGGACCTTGAAGGCCTAGTAGGGCTTTACCTAGAACTTGCTGTCCTCTGAGTGGTAGGGGAACTCCTGGGAATTTTTGAGCAGCAAAATAACATGAATCAGCAGATGTCGTTAAAGGCTCTCAGTGGTTGCTTGTGTGGAGAAGAGGCTCAGAGGGCGAGAGTGGTGATCGCCAGGAAGATTCTTAGGAGGCAGCTGAGAACCCAAGCCCGAGAAGCGCCTGGGGCTCAGGTGAGAAGCTGCAGGATGTGGAATCCACTTCAGCAGGGCGGAGAGGATTTTCTGGCAGACTGGATGAGGAGTAGGAATGGAATGGGGAAGCGTTTCCGTTAGGACAAATACGCTCTGGAGGTCTGTCAATAGCACAGTGACTAAAGTTAATAATAACATGTTTGTATCTGTGACAGTGGCTAAGAGGGTAGATGGTTAATGGTTTCACCACACACACAAAATAAGTAGATGAGGTGATGGGTAGTGAATTAGCTCAATGTGATCTTTTTATATAGTATATGAGGGGACCCCAAAAATTCCGAAATTATTTTTTGGAGGGCAAACCTCTTGTAGTACAGGCTTTCCCCGCTAAGTAACTGTTCTAGGAACCCCTCGGCATCAGGGTAACAGCTGTCATTGTTGTGAGAGGATGCATTTGGCTTCAGTGAATGTTTTTTTGGAGATTCTTTTTTTTTTTGAGTTGGAGTCTCACTCTGTCCCCCAGACTGGAGTGCAGTGGCTGCTCTTGGACACTGCAGCCTCAACATGCTGGGTTCAGTAATACTAGCACTTTGGGAGGCAGAAGCCAGAGGATTACCTGAACCCAAGGGTTCAAGACCAGTCTGGCCAACATGGCAAGACCTCGTCTCTACAATAAATGCAAAAATTAGCCGGGCATGGAGGTGCTCACTTGTGGTTCCAGCTACTTGGAAGGCTAAGGCAGAAGGATTGCCTGAGCCCAGCAGATTGAGGCTGCTGTGACCCTAAGTGTGCCACTGCACTCCAGCCTGGGTGACAAAATGAGCCTCAGTCTCAAAAAATAAATAAAATAAAGATGTCATGACCCCTGTGCTCCACCCTCCCTGTTCACCTCATCTCACCCTGAGTGACTTATTTGTGTTTCCCTGAATGAAAAAAGTCCTCAAATGAAAATGATTTTCCGATGTGAAAGAGGTGAACCCAAAAAGGGCCGAAGCACTAAAAGTCATCAAATGGATGCGTTCAGAAACTGTTTTGAGTAGTGGAAAAAGCATCTCGATAGGGTGTGTTGCATCCAACGGAGAGTACTTTGAAGGTGGCTGAAGTTTAAACATGTAAGAATCAATGCATACTTTTTTATAAATAAATTCCGGTTTTTGGGGGGTCTCCTCTCATGTAACCAAGCATCTCATTTCTTTTTTTTT
>NW_007246134.1:445114-473460 GCF_000164805.1 Carlito syrichta | reverse complement strand
ATGAGGTCTCGCCAAGTTGCCCAGGCGGGCTCAGGCGATCCATTCACCTCAGCCTCCCAAAGTGCTGGGATTACAGGCTGAGCCACCAAGCCCGGCTGCATCTCATTTCTTAACATAAATAGATGCAATTTTTATTTGTCAACTATACTTAATGTTCAAAAAGAAATAAAGGAAAAAAGAAAAATTTAAAAAAAAAATAGAAAGGAAATGGCATGTCAGGTCCAGCACCCAGGTTTCGGCTGAGCTGGCGAAAGAACAAAATCCCTACAAATGGAGACAGGGAAAGGCTGTGGGTGGAAGAGGGCTTTGAGGGAAGATCTGAGCTGGGCTTGGTCTGCTGAGCTTGCCAGTCAGATGACCGAGAGTAGAGAGCCAGACCGTAAACTGGAAGCTAGCCTCAAGGCAGAAGTGCAGGAAAGTGCTCTGAAGACATCACCTTGGAGCTGTCAGACAGATGACGTTGAAAGGCTCCGATCTGGCTGAGAGTTAAGGAAGGGAGTTCTAAGACAGAGGTCAACCGAGGACTGAGCCCTAGGGCAGGAGAACCCTGAGAGGGAGGAAAGGGAAATCCTTGGAGCAAAGGTGGCTGAGAGGGGACAGCAGAGGGGCAGGAGGGACCAGGACGACGGAGGTGTGGAGCCAGGAGGGGGCAGTGTTTCCGGGAGGTGGGGTGAAGCCCAGACTAGCCGAGGGGGCCCAGAGAGGAGGACCCAGCCCCTACCTGGCAATCTGTTGATGTGGCTTCGTGGATGACTGAGGTGGGAGTGGTTTTGGTGGAAGGTCGGGGCAAAAACCAGACTGAAATGGGCTTAAAGGGAATGGGAGAGGCTGGGCGGAATGGCTGCAGCATGTCATCTCAGCACTTTGGGAAGCCAAGGCAAGAGAATTGCCTGAATAAAGGGGTTTGAGACTAGCCTGGGCAACTTGGCCAGACCTTGGCCCTACAATAAGTCAAAAAAAAACAGCCGGGCGTGGTGGTGCGTGTCTATAGTTCCAGCTACTTGGAAGGCTGAGGCAGAAGGCTCACCTGAGTCCAGCAGGTTGAGCTTTGGTGGCTGTGAGCACACCACTGCACTTCAGACTGGGCAACAGAGTGAGACTCCGACTTGGAAAAAAAAAGTGAATGGGAGGATTGGTAAACCACAAGCAGGGACAGCAGGAGCTTGCCTGCACAGGGAAACAAAGGAACGGAGAGGGGGCTGAAGGCGGGATGGGGTGGGGTGGCAGCAGTGGGATCCAAATAGCAGAATCACCAGGGGTGTATTTTCAGACTAGACATATGGAGGCTCTGAGCGTGATGGTGCCAAGGGGCGTCTAGAAGAGGCTGTGTGCCGCTAAGTGGGTGGGGGGAACTTAAGTCTCTACTCCCACGTCTCCGGCAACTGCCCACTGTCCTGTCACAGCACCTGCAATCAGTGAAAACAAGAGGTCTGCTTTGCAAACCCAGGAAATGCACTAAATTCAGGGTGAGGCCTGGCCACACTGGGGGTCGGGATCTCACTCTGTTGCCCAGGCTAGAGTGCAGTGGTTCGCCACAGCCTCCACCTCCTGGGCTCAGGTGATTCTTCCACCTCAGCCTCTCGAGTTGCTGAGACTACAGGCACACGCCATCATGCCCAGCTAATTTTTTGATTTTTTGTAAAAACGAGGTCATGCTGTATTACCTAGGCTGGTCTTGAACTCTCAGGCTCAAACAACACTCCCGCCTTGGCCTTTCAAAGTGCTGGGATTACAGGTGTGAGCCACCAGACTGGGCCTCATCTATGTTTTTAACAGCTCTTCAGGTGGTTCCGCCGAGTACTGTCATTAGACTAGAACCTTCTCTACCTGGCGAACTCCTGTTCCTCCTTCAAAGCCCAGTTTAGTTGGGAAAACTTCTCTGGGTATCTTTTGAGTCAGGAACGTCAAGGGCAAGTGTGTGGGGATTGGGAGTGGATGTCCCTGGGAACTCCAGACACGGGATACTCTTTATCTTTCAGGATCCAGGGATGCCCAGAGAACGGTTAAGAATTGTTGGGTCTAAAAATGCGGTTGTCTAGCAGACTCTTCAGGATTACCTGATTCCAGAGGGGCCTGTGCTTTCCACGGTCTTTGAGCTATTTCACAACGAGCTGAGTTGTGAGAAAGTGGTAGAAAACTGACAGAGCAAATAGCTCCTGTCTGTAGTGACACAAAGGAATTCTACCGTGGAGAGTCATTGATTTCTGCCCCATGAAAGGCAAGCTCTGCGTCTACTCACAACTTCATTTCAGCCTTCCTGGTTGCTTGTTCAAGAGTCTGTTCTTTGGATTCTCCCTCAAACCTGTTGCAATAGCATATTGGTTCCATCATGATGAATGAGCTCAATAAGGTCTTTGACACGTATTTATTTTTCGAGCTTCCCTTTACAAAATGACTCTTAAGCAGTTATCTAATTTGAAAACAGCAGTTTGTGTCCTCTGTGAGGCGTGAGGAACGGGAGTGAGGAAGGACAGAGAAGAAACGCGGAGAAAGCTTGGTTTGCAAGGGATAAAATCCTGCCCAAACTAGTCCAGCTAAAGGGAGTTTTGTTAAAAAGATCCAGAGTCCTCTTACGGAACTCAAGGGTGGGCAGAATGGCCAGGCTTCTTCTATACTAGGGAGGAGGCGGGGGATTTAGTTTGGTTACATGTAACAAAAATAGGTGGAAGTTTCTTTCATAGAAAAGAAGTACAGAAGTCGGAAGTTCAAGGCTAGTATGACAGCTTCTCAACATTATGAGGGATTTGGATTCAGTGTCATAAAGGGTTTCATCCTCAGCACACCTCCATTCTCACAGTCAACTCCTTATCTAATATAATTGCTGAAGCTCCAGCCATCACTTCCGTATTCCAGGCATCGGGAAGGAGGAAGAAAAGGAGGAAATACTTCCTCCCTGTCGAAGAAGACTCCCAGGTAGTCCCCCACAACACTTTTATTGGCCAGAACTTGGTCACATAACCAGGCCTAAATGCCAAGGAGGCTGCGGATGAGATTGATCTATAGCGGCATTTATAACCCAGACTGTGGTTTGAATCCAGCCTGTGGATATGTTTTGGTTGGCCTTGACAATTTTGAATTTTAAAAAACATGATTAGACATTTAAATAGGATGAGACGACACAAAAATAAATCTGGATTTCTGGCTTCTCCTGAAAACTCATAAGGTCTGACAGCCCTGGGCTCACATTCCACGTGGCAATCTTTGGCTGGATCTGAGTAGCTGCCCCCTCCGACGGGGCCTGGCTCCTTCAGGTGGTCTCTGGGGGTTCCTGTGGATGTCTGAAGCCCATGACTTTGGACTCCGGCCTTTTAGGCCACCTGCTTTCAGAAGAACTGACCTTGGGATGCTGTCCATACTTTGGCCACTGGTGAGGGGGTCAAGGTCAGGGGTGGCAAAGCAACTCTCCAGAGTGGTGCGTGGCAAAGGTATATACCCCTACACCTGCATTGACACCTCGGGGACTCTTGCACGATAGGACCAGCTGTCAGAAGGCTGGAGTTATCCTTACTGAGGACCTACTGAATGCTGTATCTATTGGACCGCAACTTACCAGCCTTTCTCAAAGTGTGGTCCAGAGACCACCCACATCAGCATCACCTGGGAAGCCTGTTTAAACGGTCAACTCCGCCAGATGCGGTGGCTCACACCTGTAATCCCAGCACTTTGGGAGGCAGAGGTGAGAGAATTGCCTGAGCCCAGGGGTTTGAGACTAGCCTGGGCAATTTGACAAGGCCTCATCTCTACAATAAATCAAAAAATTAGCTGGGCATGGTGGCACACACCTATAGTTCCAGCTACTTGGAATGCTGAGGCAGAAGGATCGCCAGAGCCCAGCAGGTTGAGGCTGAGGTGGTTGTGAGCATCCCACGGCACTCCAGCCTGGGTAGCACAGTGAGATTCCAATTAAAAAAAAAAGTTAAATAAACAGTCGACTCGTAGGCCCCATTCCTGAACTGTGGAATCCAACTCTCCAGGCACGAGCCCCAGGACTGTGCATCCCAGCAGACTCTCTGGATGATTCGGACGCAGACCGCAGCTTGGGAGGAATGTGTGACATCAGTTCTGCCCTTGGGAGCGTGGCCCATGGGTCTTCTCTCCTTGACTCTTTGTGAGAAACGAACTCACCTGCCCCAAATCAAAGGATGAACACAGAGACATGGAGTGCAGAAGAAGCGAGACTTTAATGACAGTCTTGCAAGATCAGGTGTCTGGTGGGCAGGCATACTGAAGCAAGAAAAATTAACATTTTTATCCCTCTCCTGGTTTCTCCTTGGAGAATACTTGCAGGAGTTACACGCTTTGCTGCAAGACACCTACATGTGACGTGTTGATTGGTTTTACAGAAGTATCTCATTTACATGTCCTATTTGCCAATTGGCTTACAGGATTACTGTTCTGATTGGATTCTGCCAAAAGTTTAAACATGTAGCCCGCCAAAGTAAAAACCCCGCGACAAGGAAGCACCAAGAAGCAGGAAGTGAATCCCCCAGAAGAGAAGCACCACACACTTAGACACCATCTTGAGACCCCAAGATAAGCTAGGCTCCGCTCTGAAAATAAATCACCATTCTTGTTTCTCACACTCTTCAGAGAGGTTGGCGCTCGTTGGTGGGGAGCCGCGGGGCGACAGGCAGGTGGCCAGCTTGTCCCTCCACCCTCGCAGAGGGAAATCCTGCCTGGGAAGGAGGCCAGTGTGGGGGAACACAGGCTTGAGAGACGAGAGCAGGGAAAAGTCCAGGCGACACCCTGTGACTCCCGGGATCCCATCGGGCCACGAAGCCGGGGCCCCGCCAGGATTCATGAGCCAGCCGGTTCCCTCTTTCTGCTAAGTGGAATTTGAGTTGGCTTTCTGTTGCTGAAGGAGCAACAGAAACAAGGCCCAGCACCAACCAGAAGGCTGTGCTTGATGCTAAGTGTCATATCACTGCTGTCAGTAGACAAGCTTTATCCAGATGCTGCTGGGCCTTGCGGGGCTCTGGTCCGAGAGACAGTTTCAAGGCCACCCCTGCAGGGACACCTGCATGCTAGGCTAGCCCTGGGCTGCAGGGAGGGTCCTCTTAGCACTTGACTTCATGTGGGTGAGCAAGGGCAGAGGAGAGAGCAAATCCCACCCGACCGCCTCCTTCCGCTGCCCCGACCAGCTGCTTCCTGCACGTCACGTAAATGTGATCAGTTTTTACGGTCTCTCTTCCTCCTCCTCTGATACCCTCGTTTCCCCTTCCCTACAGGGGGGAGCCCCTTCCCCACGTGCAGGGCCTGTGGCTTGGGTGTCCCCCACCCACTCACCCCCAGCCCAACACCAGGACGGACACCTGAACAGGTGTCAGATAAGGCCACCGAGCCGGGCCCAGGCCTTGGGCTGAAACCACGGGAAAGAGAGACATTGTCCTTCTTGGTTGGGAGCTGTGGGGTTGCAGGCGGGTGCCCACAAAGGAAAATTCTGCTGGAGAAGGAAGCCAGCAGGGTTGGGGGTGCGGAGCAGGCTTGAGAGAAGAGAGCTCCAGAAGGTGTCCAGGCCTTCAACCTTGGGCACATAGGTGGGAACAACACACACAGAGGGTGGGCGTGGAGGAGGAGAAGGGGTACACGGCCACCCAGTGAGTACCAGGTCTGCTATCTGGGGAGAGAGGACCCGTGGAAGCCCAGACCTACCCTGCATGCGACTTACTTACGTAGCAAATCCTCTCATGGACCCCACGACTCTAAAATAAACACACATATAAAAACTGTCGTGGCAAACCTGTACGGGGACCTTAGGGTTACATCTTTTTTTGTTGTTGTTAAAAAAAAAAAAAAAGAGGCTGGGCTCGGTGGTTCAGCCTGTCATCCCAGCACTTTGGGAGGCCGAGGCGAGTGGATTGACTGAGCCCATGGGTTCGAGACTCACCCGGGGAACTTGGCAAGACCTCGTCTTTACAGTAAGTCAAAAAATTAGCCGGGCGTGGTGGCACGTGCCTATAGTCCTGGCTACTTGGGAGGCTGAGGTGGAAGGATCGCCGGAGCCCAGCAGGGCGAGACTGCGGTGACTGGGAGTGTGCCACTGCACTCCAGTCTGGGTGACAGAGTGAGACTCCAACTCAAAAAAAAAAGAGGGGTGGTCACAACATCCATAAGGGTACCTGACCTCAAATCAGGCAAAGTGGGGACCAAAGGGAGGTCCGAACTTTACCTGTGCGATGACCACTTGTATACCCAATTCTGAATTGTACCCCACATCTTTAAAATAAAATATAAAAATCGCCAAGAAAAAAGAAATATCCGAAATATGTTTTTACGTGTACCTTGAAACATTAAATAGTAATTCTTTATTTTTTCAAAAAAGAAGAAAAAAGAAGACATCCCAATGGCACCCTACAATCCCTGGATCCGACCAGGCATCAAAGCTGGGCCCACTCCAGGATGAATGTGTCAGCAGGAGCCCTTTCCTGTGATAGTCGACCCGGTTGGTTTCCCGCCGCTGAAGGCGCGATGGAAGGCCGAAGACCACTGGGGACCACTGCATCCCAAGCTGCGTATGATGCCAGATATTGCATCACTGCTGTCTACTCAGCCCCGGCAGACCATCTGGGAGCCTCTTCGGTGTATAATTTGAGCTGGACCTTTGGTTTTTTTGTTTGTTGAGTCAGTCTCACTCTGTCACCCAGACTGGAGGGCAGTGGCACACTCACGGCCACCCTGGCGTCGACCTGCTGGGCTCTGGTCATCCTTCCGTCTCAGCCTTCCAAGTAGCTGGGACTGCAGGCATGCACCGCCATGCCTGGCTCATTTTTTATTTATTGTAGAGACGAGGCCTCACCATATTGCCCAGGCTGGTCTCGAACCTGTGGGTTCAGGCAATCCTCTTACCTCGGCCTCCCAAAGTGCTGGGATTACAGGCTTGAGCCACCATGCCCAACTGACCCTTGTTTTTTTCCCTTTAGCGTTTCGGTCCTTACGGTTTGACCCACGGTAACAGCCTGCAGAATTGAATGCCTGCGCTGAGAAGGCTGGTCGCTTTCGCCAAGTGACTTGTCTTCTTCAAACGGCTGCCTGGAAATGGGTTAAGAGGTCAACAGGGGGCCAGTCTCGGCGGCTTAGCCTGTCATCCCAGGACTTTGGGAGGCCGAGGCGAGCGGATTGCCTGAGCCCGCGGGTTTGAGACTCACCCGGGCAACTCGGCAAGACCTCATCTCTACAGTAAATCAAAAAATTAACTGGGCATGGTGGTACGTGCCTGTAGTCCCGGCTGCTTGGAAGGCTGAGGCGGAAGGATCGCCAGAGCCCAGCGGGTCAATGCTGGGGTGGCTGTGGACGTGAGCGTGCCACTGCACTCCAGCCTGGGCGGCAGAGTGAGACCCTGACTCAAAAGAAAAAAAAAAAGAAAGAAATGATAATGGCTTCCCGAAACTGGTTTCTCAAACTGGTGCCAATCCTCAGCCCAACTCAGAAATGGGAGCATGGGGAAGATGTATGACCAGAGGTGACCGGGGCATCTGTGGGAGAGGAGAATTCACCAAGGAAATGGAGCAGGTGACCAGAGGTCACCTTCAGCCTCTGCCACGTGCTGAGTGGTTGTGGGTGAATCACTTCCCTGGGGCCCCACTGACCGAGTCTGCAGTAAAAGGGAATTGAACTGCCGGCCCTTTGATGTGTCTGCCAGAGGCCCTGCCCCATGCTATTCTCCCGGAATGAGCGCTCTGGTGACATGAGCTCCATGCCATTGCCCAAGCAACACTTAGCTCTGTGCCCTTGAGGATGTTTGTCTCCCTGTAGAGTCACCTTTACCAACTCCTGGGGTGCTGCTCCAAGGCTCCTTCTTCTGCCTCAGGCAGAGGCTTCCAGAGCCTCCACTTGGGTTGAGACTGAGCTGTGGCTGGGTCTGTCCCCCCTCGCTCCCAAGCCGCGAATCACTGGAAGGCTGGTCCAGGCCAGCTCATGCCCAGAACTCGGCGTGTGACCGGGCCTGGGACAAGGGCTCCGTCGGTGTTTGCTGAGTGAATCAGTAAATGACCCCTTTACAGCTGCACAAGGTGGCCAAGAAATGAAGGGCAAGACAAAATCCCCAGGAGTTGTTTCTTCCTTCCTCCGTTCCTCCCTCCCTCCCTCCCTTCCTCCCTTCCCCTTCCCTCCCTCTTTGCCATCTGTCATCTCCAGCAGAATCTCCAGGCTGAATAGAGCCCTTGAGGTCGTGGTCCTTGCCTTTGGAGGTCCAGAGCTGCCAGAGGCTCTGTTGACATGCTAGAGCCGGCTTTTCTCTGAACTTCCTGCAGATCGGACTGGATGTGCTAAGTGCGTAATGAATCTGCTAAACTCTTTAATGCACTTGCAGTACTTATTGATTTCCTCGTTGATTACATATAATTTGCTGAACTGATTTGGCTGTGTGACTTGAAAGGCATTGGGGGGAAAATAAATCTCTGTAATTTGCCACTCGGCTCACCCTGGACTTTAAAATGAATACAGAGTGAGACGGTAAGACACAGTTTCAGGGTGTGATCCGGATCATCTTCAATGGATGGTTCCACATTCAAAGTCACAACATTTTTTGACCGGGTTTCAATTCCACGTCCTGGGGAGCTACTGGGGTTTCACCGGTGAATAGGAGCGCGTTTCTGACTTTGGTGTGCTCACAGTCTGGTGGCGGGGAGGAGTGGTGGTCAGACAAGCCCACAACTGCTTCAAGTGAGAGCCTGGGAGCACAGAGGAGGAGCAATTAAGTTCATCTGTGTTGGTCAAAGAAAGCTTCAGAGGGAACTTGACCTTTGAGCCGGCAGGCCAGGCACAGGAGACGTCTGTTGTGCTGGCCCGCCCAACGTCCCTCCCCTTCTCCCCTCTCCGATACCAGCACCTAGGTTTTCTTCGAGAATTCCTCTTCCAACTTCCATCTCACGAGGTCCTCGTGGAACCAGGTGGTGTCCCCCGATTCCCACCCCACAGCCAAGACGTGAGTCCTTCTGACCTTACTGCCGGGGACCTCAATTTGTCACAACATTCGACAAGGACGGGGCGGCTGGAGCCCACACGTCCCAAGACCGTCCTGGAATTTCTTTTTTTTTTTTAATTTTTTTGAGTTGGAGTCTCACTCTGTCACCCAGACTGGAGTGCAGTGGCCGCTCCTGGCCACCGCAGCCTCGACCTGCTGGGCTCCGGCGATCCTTCCACCTCAGCCTCCCGAGTAGCCGGAATTACAGGCGCGCGCTACCACGCCCGTCTCATTTCGATTTATTGTAGAAATGAGGTCTCGCCAAGTTGCCCAGGCGGGTCTCGAACCCGCGGGCTCAGGCAATCCACTCACCTCGGCCTCCCAAAGCGTGGGATGACAGGCTGAGCCACCGAGCCCAGCTTGTCCTGGCGTTTCGTAGGTTGATTCCACCAACCTATGCTGAGAAATTCTCTCACCTGGGCCCTGCGGTAGCTTCTTAAATCCAGCCTTAGGCTCCATTCCCCTACACATACCTCTGTGTCAAACCCTCCCAAGGCACCTACAGCACGTGAGACGCAATTCAAATTCCCCACTGCAGCCCGAGCGTCTTGCTCCATGTGGCCCCTTCCCTCACCTTCTGTCCCTCTCCTCTGTGGTCAACCCTCAGTTGAGTGATCTTCCTACTCCCGGCACCCTCAGAGCCCCTCAGGGGCTTTGCACAGACAGGTTCATCTGCGGGGAATGGGGGGCGGATCTTCTTATAAGAGTTCTTTGGGTTGGTAGGGGCTTGGAGTGCACTCAGCTGCTGCAGGAGTCCTCACGCCATGGGGGCTGCCATGACAAGCAAGAATAGCCCTGAGCTGGGTGCGGTGGCTCACGCCTGTCATATCAGCACTTTGGGAGGCTGAGGAGGAAGGATTGCCTGAGCCAGGGGGCTCGAGAGCAGCCTGGGCAACTTGGCGAGACCTCGTCTTTACAATAAATCAAAAGATCAGCCAGGCATGGAGGCGCACATCTGTGTTTCAGCTGCTTGGAAGGCTGAGGCGGAAGGATCCCCTGAGCCCAGCAGGTCGAGGCTGCGGTCGCCGTGAGCGTGCCACTGCACACCAGCTTGGGCAACAGAGTGAGACTCTGACTCAAAAAAAAGAAGAGCCCTGGTACCTTTGCCACTTGCGTGAGACCCACGAGACAGAACACTCATGAATTAGGCAAAGAGGATTGATTACTCACAGAGGGGCAGCAAGGATGAGCAGAAGCCAAGGACTCATGGCCAGCCCGTCTCCCGAGGCTTGGGAGAGCAGGAACTCTCAGGGGACTCCGGACAAATGGGGTGTCATATACACATGCCTCACATCGCACCATGGCTGAGGAACCTCTTCCCCTTGGGTTCATATACCTGGGGACACTGGGATTTCTGAGCTCAAGCGCTGCAGGACAATCTGTTCTAGGAGGAAGGAGTTCACAGTCCATGCTGTTCTGGAAACTTCCTCCTTATTTCAGGATGTTGCATTCTTGGTTCACTCTGCTTGAGAATCACCAGCAAGCTAGGGAAGCGCTGAGTTGGTCAAGGTGATCTCGCGACCTGTCCTCCCGTCTCCTTTCCCATCTTTACCTGTTGACTCCTCATTATTCTGGACCAGGGTCTCAACCTGAAGGTCACCTCTTTCGTGAAGCCCACCTCGATCACGCCAGACACCTCTTCCCCGACTACAAGCAACTCTCTCATATCATCCAGCTTCGTTTTCCGCATTGCACCCTAAGCACATCAAGGTCAGAAACGCGCTCCTATTCACTGGTGAAACCCCAGTAGCTCCCGCGGGGCATGATGTGGAATTGAAACCCGATCAAAAAATGTTGTTACTTTGAAAAAATGTTGTTACCATCCATTGAAGATGATCAAGATCACAACGCTGAAATTGTGTCTTAATGTCAGTGTCACCGTGCTAGGCCGTTCACTCATTCGGCGTCTGTCTTCCATTGGAATAAGAGTCCAGCAGAGCAAGGCCTTGTCTGTCTGGCCACAGCTGCGTCACTGTCACCTGGCACGTGGCGTGTGCCCCCAGACAGCCGGGCGCACGGATGGGCCAGTGAGGGAATGAACGGGTGGCGGGCACGTGTCTCAGCGTTCCGCGCTCGCCGGGTTCCTGCACGTCACCGTCTCTCCTACGAGATCGGGCTCCTTGAGGACAGGGCTCTTGCAAAATTTCGGTACTCCTAACACCGGCAGGTGGCCAACACACAGCAGGTGTCTGACGAACGTGTGTTGAAGGAACGTGGAAATCAAAGGCATCTGTGGCAGAAGGAACAGCACGGGGAATAGTGCGGAGGCTTGACTGGTGTGAAGCAAATTTACACACTCCATTCCGGGAGTCGCACTGAGTACCACTCTTTTTATGGCTCTAAGAGTGCGTACAAGCAGGCATGCACAGTGTTGCAGGGAATGGGGAGGCCGCAGAGTTCCACCAAACTCAGTTCTTACTATTGTTTCTTTTTCTTTTTTTTTTTTGAGTTGGAGTCTCACTCCGTTGCCCAGACTGGAGTGCAGTGGCCGCTCCCGGCCACCGCAGCCTCGATTTGCTGGGCTTCAGTGATCCTTCTGCCTCATCCTTCCAAGGAGCCGGAACTACAGGTGCGCTACCACGCCCAGCTAGTTTTTTTTTTTTTTTGATTTATTGTAGAGATGAGGTCTCGCCAAGTTGCCCAGGTAGGTCTCGGACCCGCGGGATCAGGCAATCCACTCGCCTCAGCCTCCCAAAGTGCTGGGATTACAGGCTGAGCCACCGAGCCCAGCCACGGCAGTTTCTTATAATGCTATAAGAGAGCAATTGGCAGTAGTGGAAAACTGTCAGGGGAGAGGGGGTGGGATTGGCAGTTGAGGGAAACTGCTAGGGGGAGGAGGGGCATACCTCATCAACAAGGGTACCTGCATGATCAATGTTTATTTTTATTTTTTTGAATTGGAGTCTTACTCAGTTGCCCAGACTAGAGTGCAATGGCCGCTCCTGACCACCGCAGACTTGACCTGCTTGACTCCGGCAATCCTTCTGCCTCAGCCTTCCAAGTAGCTGGAACTACAGGCACGCGCTACCTCGCCCGGCTAATTTTTTTTATTGACTGTAGAGATGAGGTCTCGCCAAGTTGCCCAGGAGGGTCTCGAACCCGCGGGCTCAGGTAATTCACTCACCTTGGCCTCCCAAAGCGCGGGATTACAGGCTGAGCCACTGAGCCCGGCCATGATCCATGTTTATATACCTAACCCTGACTGTACCCCACATCTCTGTAATCAATAATAATAATAATAATAATAATAAAGAACTGAGTATCACATGTTCTCACTCATAAGTGGACCTTGAACAACTACCGTAATACTATCAGAAAAGGATTGACAGTAGCAGGAAACTGTGGGGGGTGGGAGGAGAGGCAGGGAGGTGGGATTGACAGTAGTCAATATCTGCCTGGGGAAGGGAAGGCACACCTCATCAACAAGGGTACCTGCACAATGAATATTTGTATACCTCACCCTAAATCGTACCCCACAATTTTAAAATAAAAGTTAAAAGAGAAAAAAAAAAAAACTATCACAGAGGAAAAGACTGAAAATTAAACACCATACCTAAAGCCCACATAAAATTTGTCCTAAACTATTGTTTATTCTCTGGTCTAATTCAACTTTCAAAGGAAATTATTTGCTAAACATTGTTATTCATTCTCCCTAATAACATTTTACCCCTCAGGAGAATTGCCCACATCCCCCCCCATTTTTCTCTTCTCTTCTGAAGAGGGGTGTATAACCATCTGTACCCCATTGGGTTATTGAGTAATCATCCTCTTGTGATTTTCTGTGCTATGTGTGTTAATTAGATTTTGTATGCCTTTTTCCTATTAATCTGCCAGTTCATTTTCAGCAGGTGGAGAGGAAGCTCTCCTTTGGCCCCTACACCTGTCATGATCTGCCTGTAGAAGCCATTCTATACAAGAGCCACCTTGTGTTAATCTTCAGTTGGCCACGAGTGGTCTACAACCAAAGTCAAACATCAACAAATCAGAACTGCTTCATTTGCATGACAGGAACCCAAATACATGACAGGAATCCTAAAGCTCACCCTAATTGAAAAGGTCAAACTCCCCTGGGAAAAAAACCTCAGGCCACTGTTTCAGTGAGGACAGTTCCCTTACTGCTGTTCTGCCTGCTGCTCTTGTGCAGTGTACTCAATAAACCTGTTTTCGTACTCTGATATGACATAGGTGAATACTTTCATGGCCTACAACTCTGTCCCAACATCCCCTTCCTTCTACCAGATTTCCAATCTGGGGCACACAGGTCAGGCCTCCCATGGGACCTTCACTCAGGCTATGTGAGAAGTTACACGGCTCATGAATTGGTGGGGGGAAGCTACAGGAAAGCAGATTGGGTCCAAATTGTGGGGTGCCTTCTGTGCCATGCTAAGTAGTTTGCTCTTGACCCCAAAGGCAGTGGAGAGCCCCCACAGGCTTTTGAATAGGTCAATTTAGTAGTCAGGACTGGATTTTACTCAAATAACTGGAGGTGGTGTGAAGGACACATTCCAGTAAGGAAACTGAAGATGGTTCAGGAGGTAGGAGGGCTGAGGTGAAATGGAAAGATACTGGCTTGTGAAATTGTCTTGAGTAAATTTCTACCTGTTGCCAAGACAAACCTCTTGTTCTTCTCTTCAAAATACCACCAGATTTGCTGCCCACTATTCCTCCCTGCCTCCTCAGGGCTTCTCTTCTCTCCAGTTGCCCCTAAACAAGGAGGATATTCAGCCACCTTCATCTGTGCAGTGCTGTGACTCAATTGATCTGAAATACTTCAAAGGGTTCACTTTCTGTACAAAGACTCTATGTGGTTTTTAGGAAGTGGCTCGGGGGTACCAACGGGGGGGGGAAAAGCCAAAACAAGTAAGGAAGTTGCTTTTATTCTGGCTATTACAATGGGAGGAACACGCCAAGTGTAAAGATCAAAGGGTCTCTGTAGGATGACTTTGTCCTAGACTTTTATGGGGAGGAGTAGACAAGTTGTAGGTAAGATGATTTGACAGTGGGGATTGTTTTGTTATGGGGGAGTCTCAGCTAACCAGCTGAACAAGAACTATTTATTTCTGAGTTTGGCTATCTTTTGCTTTTATTTTTGGGAGAGGGGGAAGAAAACAATTCAGCTCATAATTTCTGAGAGAAAGAATAGGAATTGGGAGTGGCTGTGCCTGGCCCTTTCATAGGTGAACATGGGGGTGTGCAGCTTATCTAGGTCCTATGCGTAATGTTGGTTCTTTACAGAAGCCCTTTCTAGCAACTCAAAAGGATGGAGGATTTTAGGAAACAAGAGATCCTGAAGATTAAGCCTCCCTGTTTTCCAAAAATACTGAGCTAAGGTAAAATTTAATGTTAGCAGGGATTACGGATTTACAGATCCAAACCCAGTGTAAAGAGAGGAAGTGGCCAGACACAGTGGCTCATCTGTAAGCCACCAGTGTTTTGGAAGGCCAAGTTGGGAGGACTGCATAAGACCAGGAATTTGAGACCAGCTTGGGCAACATAGTAAAACTCTATCTCTACAAAAAAATTTTAAAAGGGCAACCCCTTCAAGCCCCCCCCCCCCCACTGTAGGAGCTTTTCTGCCCTCTCAATAAATCCTGCTTTCAAAAAAACCAAAAACAAAAAATAAAAAAAGATTAGCCAGGTGTGGTGGTATTGACCTGTATCCCCAGCTGCTTAGGAGGCTGAGGTGGAAGGATCACTTGAGCCCAGAAGTTGGAGGCTGCAGTGATCTGTGATTGCATCCAGGCTGGGTGACAGAGCGAGATCCTGTTTCTAAATAAATAAATAAGTAAAACATTGATGCTAAAATAAATTTTGGGAAAACATGTCAGGAAAACGACAAGCCTCTGTCAGGGCTTAGAAAATACCATGCCTGAGTACTTTCAACTGAAGGAGATTGGAAAACCTTAGAAGCAAGGCTTCTCTGACACCCTGACCTCTCAAAGCCCTGCTTCTCCTATTCATCAATCTGCAAAGGGAGCCATAGAAACAAGAATTCCTCTTCCCCAAGTGAGTCATAGAAACCCAACTCCTCTTCCCCAAAGCGACTCATAAACCTAAAAAGGTCCCTCTCTCACTCCTCCCTTGAAGATCTTTAGGTGACAGGTGTCTTGTCCTATCCCACAGAGGAAGGAATGCCACACAGACAGACCAAGAAGAATCTGAGATCGCACTTGCTGGTTCCCCCTCAGTCTACTGTCATTAGATCACATCCTTTTATCCAATTACATGTCCACACTGTCCATTCTTCATCAAACCTAAAACAGATGATTTTCCTTGGGTCTTTTTTTTGCATCAGAGAGTCTCACCCTGTCTCCCAGGCTCGAGTGCAGTAATGCACGATCACAGCTCACTGCAGTTTCTACCTCCTGGGCTTAGGTGATCCTTCTGCTTCATCCTCTTACAGGCAAACACCACCATACTCAGCTAATTTTCCTATTTTTGGTAGAGATGAAGTCTCACTATGTTGCCTAGGCTGGTCTTGAAAACCTGGGCTCAAGCAATCCTCCCGCCTTGGTCTCCCAAAGTGCTAGGATTACAGGCATGAACCACCACACTTGGCCATGTGTCTTCAATTCTGAAGGCTCCTGTGTCACATAAAATTTTGAGTAAATAAACTTATGTTTTTCTCTTGTTAACCTGTCTTTTGCTATAGGAGTATTGGTTGTGAGAGAGAGAAAGGAGATTACACCTTTCTACATTTTCTGCACTTAACTCCACCAATTTCAAACCTGCCATCAAAATGTTTCAGTTATAAACTCATTTGACTTCAACTCTTTGCAGCAACCCATGAGGAGGACAAAGCAGCACTTATTTGATTATATAGGGTGGGGAGGCGGGTGGTAGAGAGAGGTTGAATGAACTGCTAGGGTCATACAGTGGATAAATTTGCCTAGCCTGAGATGAAAGCCAACTCCCCAAGACCACAGCTGCTCTTGTCTTGCTAGGTACCACACAGTTTCCCTAGAGTCTGGTCCCACGTCTCCTCCTCTATTAAAAGCAAAATGGTTTAGTCCTCATTTTCTTTTTCAATTCTAAAATCCTGGGCAGCTTCTCTGTTCTATGTGCAATGCCACAGAGGAATTTAGCAGGTTTGTGAGTTCTATTCCGGCTTACTCATTTTAGAAAATGAGCCTTTATATTTACTCTCAAACTGGTCAGCTGATTTTTCAAAAGCTGCTGTCTCCTGTGGTGCAGAATCTAAAATGACAACCAAGACCTTAGGAGAGATGAAGGCAAAGCAAAGATTTAAAAATGGAATCATTGTTCTATTGGGTTGTTGGCCAAGAAGCAAGACAAAAATCAATCAAAAATAACAATGGTTTTTAACTCATTGGGTTAACTTTCTCTTAAAATCAAGATAAGCACCAAAGTACAGGTGGTTAAGATAAATTTAATTTCCTGAAGGATTTCTCCAGCAACTTCACAGGTAACAGGTGGCTTCAATCAGGGCTCAGAACACAACACCCCAAAATATAGCACCTTGGCATGCTGAGTACTTTCAACTGAGGGAGATTGGAGGGCCTCAGAAACCAGATCTACCTGACCTTCTCCTGCTCTCCTGTGTCTCACCCTTCATTCTCCCCTGCAGTGAGTCACAGAAATGAGAATTTCTCTTCCCCAAACCTGGTCATAGAAACTAGAACTGTTCTCCCCCCAAACCGTCCATAAAACCGGGAATAGTCACACTTTCCCTTCTTCCTTCTCCCTTGAAGACCCTTATTTCAGAGGGGTCCTGCTCCAAACTCGGCAGGGAAAAATGCTGCACAGAGAGGCCAAGAAGAATCTGAATGACAGGCCTTGCTGGGTGCCCCCTCAGTCTATGACCATTAGGTCACACCTTTTGTCTAATCACATTTCTACCTACCTGCCCATTCTTCATCAAATCTAAGCATAAACACAAATGGTTTCCCCTGGGTCTTTGGGTCTTCCTTTCTGAAGTTTACTGTGTCACATCAAGCTTTAAGTCGATTTGGGTTGCTTTTCTCTGGTTAAACTGTTGTTTGTTATAGGAGTATCATCTGTGCCCCATATCATGGGAAGGAAAGGGATCATCCCTTTTCTACCTCTATACCTCTCATCTAGCTATCTTATTTCTCCAGGCTCAGATAAAATGAGAGAGTCTAAGAAAGCCTCCAAAAATTTTAAAAGTATAGGAGGGGGAACCTGTCAAAAAACTGGAATTAGTTTTTGAAGGGCAAACCCCTTGTAGTACAGGCTCCTCCCGCTAGGTAAGTGTTGTAGGAATCCACCAGCATCCGTGTACCAGCTAGTGGTGTTGTGAGAGAGAGGGTGCATTTTGCTTCAGTCAATTTTCTTGAGACTCTTTCAATGCATTTGCCCATTTCATGATGGGTGATTTAGGAGCACACCTGCTCATACTGTGCCGAATGTTCAACAGTTCCACATGACCCCCGTGCCCCACCCTCCCTATTCACCCCATCTCGCCTTGAGTAACTTTTGTGTCACTGGTTCAAAAAGTCCTCCAATGGAAACGTTTCTCTGATGTGGAAGAGGTGAAACAAAAAATGGCAGAAGCACTAAAAGATATCCAAATCGATGAGTTCAAAAGCTTTTTTGAACAGTGGAAAAAGTGTATCGATAGGTGTATAGCATCAAATGGAGAGTACTTTGAAGGCGACTAAAGCTTAAACATGTCAGAATACACAATTTTTAATAAATAAATTCTGGTTTTTTGGTCCCCCTTGTATTTCATCAAATGGTAGCTTCTTATGTTCTCTTGGCCTCTGTTGAAACTTTGATTAACTAATGGGACAAAATAATGACACTAACTTCTGTATGCCATTTTCATTGTTTTAGTATGATAATTTATTTTTCTATAGTTTGTGAAGAAAAGCCCAGACATCTGAGATCTGGGAAGGCAGCCTAGAAATGTCACCCTCTGAAAAATAAAAACCATGGAAATAATAAGGATGACATTAGCTGACTTTTGAGGAAATGATGTGCTCAAGCGATGACTGGTAAGTGGAAAGCAGTTTAGACCAGAGCAATCTTTTCCAAAATGAATTGTCAATAGAAAACAAGCAAGAAAGAGTTCCGTGGTCAGATAATTCCTGCAAATTCTGAGTTAAATCATGTTGAAACATGCCTGGTATGGTGGCTCACACCTGTAATCCCAGCACTTTGGGAGGCCAAGGCAAGAGAATTGTCTGAGCTTGGAAGTTCGAGATCAGCCTTGGCTACATGGTGTGACTTTGTCTTTATGGTAAATGAAAAAACTAGCTGGGTGTGGTGGCATGCATCTATAGTCTCAGCTACTTGGAAGACTGAGGTGGAAAGATCATCTGTACCCAGCAGGTCGAGGCTGCAGTGGTAGTGAGCATGCCACTGTACTACAGCCTGGGTGAAAGAGTGTGACTCTGATTCAAAAACAAATCAAAACAAGCAAGCAAACAAACAAAATTTTGAAACACAGTTCTTGGTAGTAGAATTTCTCAGAACCTTTAATATGTTAATGTACACTGTGAGCTTCCAAGAGAAGCTATGGTGTGCAGTATTTTACCAAATGCATTTTTACCACAGAATCAATTTTTGTAGAGAAACCTACTTGGCAAAATCCCTGATGGAGTGTTTTTTAAATTTCAATAGGAGATCCAGATGATCTGCTTGTTTATATTCCCACAAATAAATTTATTTATACAAATTTTTTTTTTATACAGGCGAATTGCAACATGTCTCAGAGTGTGCTGTGATTACACTCTGAGGGGGAGAGTTGAAGAGAGTTAGGTAGTAGGAAGAATCTGTCCCTGCCTCCCCAAGTATTTCTCTATAGTGGGAGTAATAGTATGCTTGAGCTGCCAGTCTAGGTAACATGACAGAGATTTGCTTTCTCAAGTTCTGGAGTCTGGAAGGCCAAGATCAAGATATTGACAGGGTTGGTTTCTTTTGAGGCCTCTCTCCTTGGCTTGCAGATGACTACCTTTTCCCTCTGTCTTCCGTAGATCCCTTTCTCTCCGCTTGTCTGGGTCCCCAAGCTTGGGGTCACGGGCTGAGTGCCTCAGCCAGGGTGGGCCCGGGGCTCCAGAGCTCCAAAGCTCCCACGGGCAGGCGGTGAGTGGCGAGAGTGGCTCTGGGCCCCCCACAGGGTACTTCAACCTGCATCTTGCGGTTTCTTGGTGTCCCAGCCTCCTCCCTACGAACTCCCCAGACCTGCCTTCCACAGGGCGAAAAGGGAAGAATCAAATACATGCGGGTCTCTCTACCTCCCCCTCTGTCTTCATGTGGTCTTTTCTCTGTACATGTCTCTGTCCTAATATCTTCTTCTTGTCCTAATGTCGTTTTCTTGTAAATGTTATTATTATCTCTAGATTGCAAATGAGGAAACTGAATTCTAAAGAAGGTAATTGCAGCCGGGCTGGGTGGCTCAGCCTGTAATCCCGCGCCTTTGGGAGGCCGAGGTGAGTGGATTGCCTGAGCCCACGGGTTCGAGACCCGCCTGGGCAGCGAGACCTCATCTCTACAGTAAATCAAAAAATCAGCCAGCCGTGGTAGCGCATGCCTGTAATTCCGGCTACTCGGAAGGCTGAGGCGGAAGGATCGCCGGAGCCCAGCAGGTCGGGGCTGCGGTGGCTGCGAGCGGCCACTGCACTCCAGTCTGGGCGACCGAGTGAGACTCCAACTCAAAAACAAAAACAACAACAACAACAAAAAGAAGGTAATTGCTAGAATATTACAAATAGGAAAGAAATTGAAGTTTTCTATGCCCTTAGCTACAATGCCACATACATCTTATGATCTCAGTTGGGTTTTTAGGGGAGGAAAAACTTTCCTTCTACCCTCTTAGGATTTGTGGTTGGGGCCTGTGAATTAAATTAACCAAAGACAGGTTAACAGGAAAAAAGGCATACAGATTTCACTAATTTTTTAATAATTCATGGGAGTTCACAGAAAAGTGAAAACCCAAAGAAGCAGTTAGACTCAGGGGTTTAAATACCAATTTAACAAAAGACAATAAGTTGTGGAGGAGTGACCAGACAAAGGAAAAGGAGATTAAGCCTCCAAAGGGCAGTGAATTGTGGGAAGATGACTAGGAAATGTATGGTAGATAAGGGATGTTTAGTAAGGTTGTTGTGCAGACTCATCTTGTTGCTAAGAGTCTTGCTCCTCTTCCTGGATGGTAGAGGGAGACACATTTACAATGGAAGTTAATGCCTTGCTTTTAGGCAAAATGAGAGAGCGCAGAGAGCTTTTCCTATGTGTGCTGTTTCTCAATTGCCTTCAGCTAAAAATAGTTTCTTACACCACAGTGGCATATTTTGAGGTGACATTCTGATCCCCTCCAGTTTCTACAACACTTTGAGGCAGGTCTGGTTAGCCCCATTTTAGAGATAAGGAAAATAAAGTCAAGAGTTGTCGAGGGTTATAAGGTTAATGAGCAGAAACTAAATTAGAAGCTGGTCTCCATGACTTCAAACCACTAGTATGTGCACCATGTAAATAAATGCTTTTAAATAGACATTTTATTTGCGAATAGTTTTATATTCACATAAAACTATAAAGATAGCTGGGAAAGTTTCTATATACTCTGCACTCAGGTTCCCCTATTATGAACATCTTATATTAGTGTGATACATCTGTTACAAATAATGAACCAATATTGATACATTGTGTAGTGTGTGTGTGTGTGTGTGTGTGTGTGTGTGTGTGTGTGTGTGTGTTGGAGTTTTACTCTGTTACCCACCCTGGAGTGCAGTGGCACAATCATGGCTCAATTCCTGGGCTCAAGTAATCCTCCTTTGGCCTTCCAAGGTACTGGAATCACAGGTGAGAACCATCTCAGGAGCCAGCAACTTGTCCTTTTATCAAGGGCACTGAATATGCTAATTACTGCCTCTGGATAGGAAAGGAAAAAACTCTTGGAAGGTATCCTGTCCCAATTTGTCTTGCGCTCGTCTCCTCTTTCTGGAAACTGAAGATTGGAACTATTCTTCCATCAATTTTTTTCCTCGTTTGTCGGCAACACTGTTTCGGAAAAAAAAAAACTTTCATTTTGTGTGCTGTCAATTCCTCTGGGTTCACTTACACCAGCTTTGGCTGGATTCATGTTTAAAATATTTTCAGAGGGATAAATAATTTATTTAAAAGCTAGCAGACAAAAGCACTTAAAAATTGAACCAAGTGAGTGGATTTGAAAGAAAAACTGTGACTGGGAACCAAGATACATGGCTTAAAGAAGAGGGAGAGATCTCCACTTCAAAAGCAAAAGTAAATGGCATTTAACTGTGACCTTCATAAATGCCACTTCACAAGTCTTGTTTGAGTGTATCACTAGGGAACAAAATATGGCTGAATGAGTAAACATGCTGTTAAAATATCAGCTTAAAGAAATTCTTTTAAGCCTTGATACTCTCTTGTTACTTATGTGTATAGCACATTATAACTGTGAACAGATCCACCATCTCTTTGAATAATTAAACACTGTTCATGCCCAGTATCAGCAAGTTCTCTGGGATTTTGAAAAACTCTTGGACTTTTTCTACTTTATTTTTTATTATAGAATCATAATATTTTACTCTACCTTGATGATGGCTAGAATTGATTCTGCTTATACTTAACAGAGTTTTCTATTTTCTGGCATCTGTTATTCAGGGGGACTATCCTCAAAGTTTTTCTTTTTTCTTATTTTTTGTGATAGGGTCTGGCTATGTTGCCCAGGAAGGAGTACAGTGGCATGATCATAATCATAGCTCACTGTAACCTCAACCTCCTTGGCTCAAGCAATCCACCCACCTCAGCCTCCCAAATAGTTGGGATTACAGGTGCACCATTCCAGGTTAATTTTTTGTAGAGATGAGATCTCTCTGTGTTGCCCAGACTGGTCTTGAACTACTGGCCTCAAACAATCCTCCCACCTCAGCTTCTCAAAGTGCTGGCATTACAGTTATGAACTACCATACCTGGCCGCCTCAAAGTTTAAAAAAAAAAAATTTTTTTTTTGTGATGGTTTTCCAGAAAAAGAAAAATTAGGCCTGAATGAGCGATTTGTCCTGGCACACTCAGCAGGAGAGCTAGAGATAAAAACCAGGAGGCTCGTTGGACTTTTAGTGTGCAACCGACCTCCACTGGGCATCAGCTGGGTTTCTTCAGTAGGCACTGCTAGCACTGAGAAATTTGAGCACCACTCCTGCCCTTGGCCCCGAGGAACTTACAGTTTAGTGTGTTCTGCTTCTCATTAAAATGCCATGGTGTTTGCATATGTCATTTATTTGGGGGAAAAAAAAAAAAAAACCCCAAAGACCAAAATGGCTAAAAGGCAACTGAGTTTAATATTTTATAACTTGGGAGTCTGGAAAAGGGGAAGAGACGTGGTACATATTACTTATGTGTGTGTATGTATGTACGTATGTATATATATACATACACACACATATGATTTGCAGTCATACATTGTTACCAATTGCAAATTAGACTGTTCTATAATAATAATACAATTACATGTTTAAAAAATGTCAGAACAGGCCAGGCTATGTCTTATAGTGTGCAGTTCTGAGTTTGGATTTTTTAAGGTATTTATTTCCAAATCTAAATATTTCTTTGTCAGCTTATAGGGCCTAACAGATAAAAGTGCCAATAAACCAGGCTCAGTGGCTCAGCCTGTAAGCCCGTGATTTGGGAGGCCGAGGTGAGTGGATTGCCTGAGCCGGCGAGTTCGAGACTTGCCTGGGCAACTTGGCAAGACCTTATCTCTACAATAAATCAAAAATCAGCTGGGCGTGGTAGCGTGCACCTGTAATTCTGGCTACTCGGAAGGCTGAGGTGGAAGGATCGCAGGAGCCTAGTGGGTTGAGGCTGCAGTGGCTGGGAGCGGCCGCTGCACTCCAGTCTGGGCGACGGAGTGAAACTCCAACTCAAAAAAAAAAAAAGTGCCAATAAGTAGTTTATAACCTGGGATTTACTTTTTGTTTGTTTGTTGGAAAGACCTCTAAAAGTGCTGGAATTGCAGGTGTGAGTCACCACATCTGGCCTAGTTTATCTTAAAGTAAGAAATTCTTTTAATGTGACTGTGTTGGGGGTTCCAAGACCACCTTTGCGTTCAATACGTGTCCCTCATAATTGGGCTGTGTAGTTTATTTGTGTCTTGTTACTCTTAGACATATGGCTAAACAACTTTCTAAGCTCCACAGGGCTTTGGAGTAACGTGAGTCCTTGGTGATTTCCTCTGGTCCTGTTTGGCGCCATCAGTATTTTATTGTTTACCAATTACTTCACGGTTTGGAATGGTTCCTGTCTTCCAACCCAATAAAACTCTGAAGTTTAAGCAGCAGCTCAGGGAGTGAGGGGGGTGAGGTGGGTTCAGGTATTCTGAAACAAAGAGACAGGAAAAGATTGGAAAGCCTGATTCAAGATGACCCTTTTTGACTCCTGGGCCCATGAGGGAGAATTTTAGGGGTTAGAGTTGAAATACAGGAGACTGTTCATTCTGTGAAAGGAATCTTTCCTGACTGATGTGGGGCTTCAGTGTTTCTGACTTGGAAACATGATCTTCAGAAAATCAAACAGCACATAAATATGCTCAAGAGTTTATTAGAATGTTCTGGATGCTGACTCTAAAAACAATAAATGAGTTTAATTGGGTATCAGTGTTATGAATTCACAGGGTCTTTGGCTACTTGCCCAATACAAAGTGGGATTTTAATTTTGAAGTTGCCATTAGCCTCCAATAAAAATGTCTTTAATTGGCCAGGTGTGGTAACTCAAGCCTGTAATCCCAGTACTTTGGGAGGCCAAGACAGGATGAGCACTTGAACTCAGAACCAGCCTAAGCAATATAGTGAGACCTTGTCTCTACAAAAATAAAAAAAATTAGCCAGGCATGGTGGCACACACCAGTAGTCCCAGTTACTTGGGAGGCTGAGGAGGGACAATCCCCTGAGCACAGGAGTTTGAGGATGCTGTGAGCCGTGATTGTGCCAACTGCACTCCATCCTGGTATAGCAAGAGACTTGAACAAAAATAAAAAATAAAAAAATTGAAAAAGTCTTTAATTTTAAGTGACTTGGATGATTTTTGTCACCACGCACTTTGTAGTGCCACATTTCATGCTAGTAATAAGAAAACCCTATTATACACCTGCCTGTATTTATTTCACTTCAGGTTTATAACTGGAAAAATAATAGTATCTTATAAAGTTATATGTCAGACTCTTTGAGTAATTAAAAAATGAGTAAGATGTACCTTTCTTTAGATACTTGTCTGAAATTTGTGTTTTAGCCACATTTTTTGATTGACATCTCCTTTAAATGTATAAGAACAAGCTTTTTTCCTTTTTTGCACTTTTAATATTGTTTATTTTAACTGCATGATCATTTATTTGCTTGTTGATGATCCAGACATGTTTTCAGCAGTGTCATAATCTGGAGGCGCCTTTCTTTCTAGGGTTTAGAGGTAGCACAGGAAGTGTTTTGACAGAAGTTTATAACAGTTTCTTTTACATGTGCAGAAAGGCAGTAAAGACTAGTGATTCCTCCTACAGTAAAAACTCAGGACTCGATATGTGGATGACTGATTAGTTGAGTGGCAAAGGAAAGAACAGGATGTTGGTGTACTTCGTGGGTACAGTGGTGGATGCTGCTGGTCAGGTCAATGTTCAATTCTCCTAAACATAGGATGAAATCCTCAAAAACTGCTCTGCACAAGCTGGGTGGGACTTCATGAATTTTCTTGGGCCAGCATCCTCCTCTTCTCTGGTACTCGAGTGATGATGATAAGGAGCTTCGGTAAAGAGGGTTTCTTCTGCCCTTTTAGGAGATTGCCTTTCCTTCTTTACCCCAGAGTCTTTATTCCAGAGTAACAAATGAATTACATTGCAGCGGGTATCTTCCACAGAGAGACGGGACACTGAGGCTTTGCCAGGAAGCAGCGTTTATTAGTGCCGGCACTGGCTCAGCAGATTTATAGCCAAAGGCTGAGCCAGAACAAACTTTTTTGTAGGGACAAAAAATACTTTGCAAGTGTTCATAGCATCAACATTTATTTTACTTTGTTTTTTTGAGTCAGGGTCTCACTCTGTCACCCAGGCTGGAGGGCAGTGGCATGATCAAGACGATCATGACTCACTGCAGCCTTGACCTCCTGGGCTCAGGAGATCCTTTCCTCAGCACTCCGAGTAGCTGGGACTACAGGCACATGCCACCATGCCTGGCTAATTTTTTTTGGAAGAGACAAGGTCTTGCTATATGGCCCAGGCTGGTCTTGAACTCCTGGGTTCAAGTGATCCTCCTGCCTCAGCCTCCCAGAGTGCTGGGATTACAGGTGTGAGCCACTACATCCAGCCTAGTTTACCTTAAAGTAAAAATCCTCTTATATATGTGACTGTGTTGGGGGTTCCAAGACCACCTTTACATTTAGTAATTTGCTAAAAGTACTCACCAGACTCAGAAAAGCTGATATAGTTTGTTTATTAAGCACGGTTTAGTACAGTGAAAGGTTACAGGTTAAAATCAGCAAAGGGACAAGCACATGGGGTAAAGTCCAGGAGACACCAGGCACAAGCTCCCAGGTGTCCCCTCACAGTGGATGTGCTTACTTCCCCCAGCAACAATGTATAGCAGCATATTGGGGGTGTTACCAAGCAAGGAAGCACACCATGGCATCGGTGTCCCGGGTTTTTATTGGGGTCAGTCACATAGCCCCTGCGTGACTGGTTTCAGATACTCAAGTCCTTCCCAGAGCAGAAATAGCTTTCACCTTTATCACATTGTAAGCATAAACTTGTCTGGTTAAATGCATCCAGCATGACCCAAGACCTCAGTCATACAAAAGCACTCTTTTCAGGCACAGTATTATAAGTTTGTCTCACAGGAGCTGGCCAACAGTCATTTCACATGGCACTCTACTAACATTCCTTGCTAACTATTCTACGTGGTATGCTTTATTCCATGTGTGTCCAACCCATGGCCTGCAGGGCACAAGTGGCCCACGACAGATAGTAATGTGGTCTCACAAAGTCTTTTAATATCATGTGTTTTTTAGAATTTATTTTCTTCATGACTCCATGTGTGGTTCCATTTTTGAAGTTCATAATCATGTCTTATTCATAAACATTGTTTTTTGGCAGCACATACATTTGTGAGCAGCTGTTTTCAGTTATGAAGCACACAAAGGACAAAATTCAAACACACATCTTTGATGAGTACCTGAGAACTCACTAAGAATTGTGATTGGCTGGGTTCGGTGGCTCAGCCTGTAATCCCAGCACTTTGGGAGGGTGAGGCGAGAGGACTGCCTGAGCCCGTGGGTTTGAGACCAGCCTGGGCAACTTGGTGAGTTACGATAAATCAAAAATTAGCTGGGCATGGTAGCGTGCGCCTATAGTTCTGGCTACTTGGAAGGCTGAGGTGAAAGGATCGCCGGAGCCCAGCAGGTTGACGCTTGGGTGGCTGTGAGCGTGCCACTGCGCTCACTCCAGTCTCCTGGGTGATGGAGTGAGACTCCAACTCAAAAAAAAAAAAAAAAACTGTGATCACTTACATAGAACCAGACATTGATAGAGAGTAGTTTTACAAAAACAAGATCAAATTTTCCACTAGTTTTATGTTGTTCTCAGTTTTCTAAACTCTGTAACAAAAAATATAAAAAATAAGTCATTATGTATATATACTCACTATATTATAATTTATGTGTGGTCCAAGACAATTCTTCTTTACTCGATGCAGCCCAAGGAAGCCAAAAGGTTACTTGACGTGGCCCAGGAAAACCAAAAGGTTGGACATCCCTGTCTTATTCTGATCTACTCATGGGGCGAGTATAGTCATGGTGCATTGACTTAAGTTGCAAGTGTTCCTAGAGAAATTTCATAAGTTGGGTAGTTCATAAGATTACCATTAAAAAAAAATCTCCCAATGGTCCAGTAAGGAGTAGTTCCCAGAAATTTCTAATTTGATGATGTCTTTTATAAGAGATGCAACCTGAAAAATAAGAATGAAAAGAGCCGGGCTCGGTGGCTCAGCCTGTAATCCCACGCCTTTGGGAGGCTGAGGTGAGTGGATTGCCTGAGCCCGTGGGTTCGAGACCCTCCTGGGCAGCGAGACCTCATCTTTACAATAAATAAAAAAATCAGCCGGGTGTGGTAGCGCATGCCTGTAATTCCGGCTACTTGGAAGGCTGAGGCGGAAGGATCGCCAGAGCCCAGCAAGTCGAGGCTGCGGTGGCCGGGAGCGGCCACTGCACTCCAGTCTGGGCAATAGAGTGAGACTCCAACTCAAAAAAAAAAAAAAAAAAAGAATGAAAAGATACTGAGATATTACTGAGGTTTCACACAGTCATTAACAATTGGTTCAAGGACAAGGCGGGAAGATTGTTTGAGAACAACCCGAGCAACATGGTGAGACCTTGTCTCTACGAAAATATTTTAAAAAGTAGTCAGATGTAGTGGCATGTTCTAGCTACTCAGGAGGCTGAGGCAAGAGGATCTCTCGAGCCCAGGAGTTTGAGGCTACAATGAGCTGTAATTGCATCATTTGTACTCCAGCCTGGGTGACAGATCATGACTCTGTCTCAAAAAAAAAAAAAAAAAAAGTAGTTCAGTTTATCACTACATCTGGTGACTAAAGTGTCTCCCAGAGCAGTGCCACTTGGGTTTGCAGATTTCCATTTGACCTTGTCTGGTTCCCAAAGGAGGGATAGTCTTGGCAAATACATGAATTTCCTCTTTCAGGCGTTTAGTGTAATTGTTCTAAGAGACAACATCTCTCTATTGCTCTGAGCCTCTCTGGAGGCAGGATTGTAATATCGAATTTCCTTTGTTGCATAACTCATTTTTTGATTCTTTTACCCTCGGCTACTGTTTCTCCTTCTCTGCACTTGCCATTGATTTTTATCCAGACTTTTCCACCTGTGGAAGAGATGCTAGGTTCAGCCACTGTGCTGCTGCAGATGTCTAGTCACATTACCACTCTAGCAAGCCTACCCTGCTGAGTTCACCCTGTTTGTATACAGCAGAGTGACATAATATAGACCGGTGGGCTCTCTCAATGCAGCTGTAAGCACTGACATTCCCAATTATGCACCATCCAACCCCCTTGGCGCTTAGGAACTCTGACACAGAGATGCAAAGGTATAGTTGTCATTCTTGGTTATGAATCATCCTGTTTCATCCCTGCTTCTGCAGAGCTGCAGCCCTGGTGGCAGGAACACGGAAACAAGAAAGTTGAGGGGCTAGGCTTGGTGGCCCAGCCTGTAATCCCGCGCCTTTGGGAGGCTGAGGTGAGTGGATTGCCTGAGCCCGCGGGTTCGAGACCCGCCTGGGCAGTGAGACCTCATCTCTACAATAAATCAAAAAATCAGGCTGGCGCGGTAGCGCATGTAGTTCCGGCTACTCGGAAGGCTGAGACGGAAGGATCGCCGGAGCCCAGCAGGCGAGGCTGCG
>NW_007246134.1:436070-445094 GCF_000164805.1 Carlito syrichta | reverse complement strand
CACTCCAGTCTGGGTGACAGAGTGAGACTCCAACTCAAAAAAAAAAAAAAAGAAAGTTGAGGGGATGTGGAAGTCACTGGATTACCATATTCAGCCACACTAGCATCCTCCACACTCCTCCCTGGCAAATCTACCTGAAAAGCAGAGGAATCTAGTGAGTGGAGACCCTTCCTGGTTCCTAGCACTTTGAGTGTGAACACACACTCATGAAGGCGTGGCCGACTCTGTGTCTTCACGGTTTAGACATCAGATGTTTCCGTTGTCCCACCAATGCTCTATCCAGCTACTGCTCTAAGGATCAGTGTGATGTGTCCATTTGGTGTGATATCTCTTTCCTACTCTTGGACACGGTGGGCTGTAAAGTGTGCTCCTTGGTCTGAAGACATGTAACTCAGTGGTCCCAAGTGGCACAGTATCTTCTGCTCCAGTCCTGTTGGTCTGAGTAATGCTCGGCTGCTCACCCTTGTTACTGATAAATCAAGGGTCAGGGAACTGGTAGAAAGAGGTCTACTTCTGAATTCGAATCCAGGGAGCAGAGCTGGACTTGAGGTCTTTCTAACATGGTTCTGCTCACCCTTCAGACCTTGCAGTTCACTTTTATAGTCCAGAGTTGTCGGTACCTAAATGTTAGCCATGTGACCAGCAGAGCATTGTATAGGACTTACATTACAGCTGCATTCTACATTTAGATAGTGACATTTAGAGTAAAGGAAGTTTATTGTGCATTACAAAAGTTACCCAAATCTCAAGACTCACCATTACATTGATGCAAAACTTATGCAAATCACAAGACTTGTGATTACATTGATACTATATTTTTCAAATGTAGGATTATTAAGAAGGGAAGTAAATAGGGATTACATCTTTGGGCGTAGTCTATAGGGAAGTCAAGAATTCCCTGCAGCTACTAACTGGGAGTGCCCTTCTCTAGGAACTGTGGCAATATGAACAGACATTAGTGGGTCTCTGTATCACTCCAGGGGTGTTTTGAAAATCTGCATCTACTCCTGGGTATGCAAAATGCAGGCCAGAGTGAGTGTCTATTTCTGTCAGGACCCGTCGATAGCCTTCCAAGGCGACAGGCACCAAATGGACCAATATAACCTATCTATCAGTTATGCACCACGGCTCTACCCCCAAATAATCTATCCCATAACCATCTGCAGTCTCTGTCTATCCTGCTGGCAGACAGCACAGTACTAGTTGGCATTTTGTGCCTCTATGATCACCCATCTCTGCATTGCTGGGACTTCTCCATGCCCACTCATTTCTGAGGTGCTGGCCACCCCGTGTGAGTGTACTATGCCATCTCCCTGGGGAACCAATTGCCTTCCATGCTGGGAAAGAAGTTCTTCTGGTGGGCATCAAGCATGTCTTATCGAACGCAGCCCCTAACTTCCCATCGTGATTTCCATAGTCATGTCCTATGTGGACATCCCTTTAACAATCCAGTTTACACTTAGGCAACACTAAATTTACTCAAAAAATTTTTCTTTCTTCAATAATAAATTAACTTTAGCTTATCATACTTTTTTCTGTATATACTTTTTAATTTTTTTAAAACTTTTTTTGCTCCTTTCTAATAACACTTAGCTTAAAACACAAACACATTATGTTGCTGTATGATATTTTCTGTCTTCATATTTTTATTCTATAAGCTTTTTTCCATATTTATTTTACTTAAGAAATTTTTTTTTTGTTAAAAACTAAGACACAAACACATACATTAGCCTAGCCTACCTAGGGTCAGGATCATCAATATCCCTCTCTTCCATCTCCATATCTTGTCCCACTGGAAGGTCTTCAGTGGCAATAACATGCATGGAGCTGTGATAGCAGTGCCTTCTTCTAGAACAACTTCTGAAGGACCTGCCTGAGGTCCTTTTATACTTAACTTTTGTTTTGTATAAGTAGGAGTACATTCTAAAATAATAAGAAAGTATAGTATATACATAAACCAGTAGCATAGTAGTTTATTATTATTGTCAAGTAATATAATGTTATGTGCTATACTTTTATACTGCTGGCAGTGCAGTAGATTTGTTTATACCAGCATCACCACAGGCACGTGAGTAATGTGTTGTGCTGTCACATTATGGTGGCTAAGACATTACTAGATAAAAGGAACTTTTTAGCTCCATTATAACCTGGTGGGGCCATGGTTGTATATGCAGTCCATTGTTGGCCAAGGTGCCCTTATGTGGTACATGGCTGCACATATATCAGAGGAGATTTATCATGGGGGTTGGCTTCTTCGATCGTGAAGGCTGAGAAGTCCAACAACGTGCTGGCCACAGAGAACCAGGGAAGCTGCTGGTGTGGCTCAGTCTGGGTCCACAGGCCTGAGAACCTGGAGTTCTGATGTCCATGGGCAGAAGATGGGTGTCCCATCTTAGAGACAACAAATTCACCTTCCATGCCTTACTTATTCTATCCAGGCCTCAGCTGAATGGATGGTGCCTGCTAGGGGGAGGATTTTCCTTACTCAGTCCACTGACTTTGTTGACGAAAAATGTTAAACTCTGTAAAATATTTTACACTGATTTATTATGAACCAAACTTGAGGACCTAGGCCTGGGAGTATCCATCCTCAGAAGTCCAGAGAACATGTACCCACTGTGGTTGAACAGTGGCATGGTAATACACATTTTAGGAAGGTAGAAGTCGCAAGAAACCATACATCAATACATGTGAGATTTTCACTGGTTTGGTCCAGGAAGGAGGGACATTTCCAAGTGCGGCTTGGAGGAGGGTGTCAGGGAAGGTGTGCAGGGGAGGCTAGGGGAAGCATTTGCAGATAATAGGTAGATTCAAAGACTTCTTGACTAGTCATCTGTAGTTCCAATCTAAAGAATTTTGGAAATCAGTAGAGGAGATGATTTGTTGAGATAAGAGGACAGAAGACTCCAGGTTTGTTGATATGTAGATGAAGTCCCATATGTAGCAGACTTCAGAGAGGATAGATAAGTGTCTTACAAGGTGCCTGGAGTCTGGGAGTCCCCAAGAGATGACTTTGCAGGGCCATAAAATACTTTGATTTCCTTCTTTGTGATGTGATGGTTTGCCAGAGTCAGGTTGGAAAAAAGGCTTTAATATGGGGTAACAGGGTAATAAAACCCCCTGTCTGGTGAGTCCTTATCAGGCATGACTCCCCAAACCTCTTAAGTATTTGGATAAGAGAAAAAGGTCAGCTGGGCTCAGTGGCTCAGCCTGTAGTAATCCCAGCACTTTAGGAGGCTGAGTTGAGTGGATTGCCTGAGCCCATAGACCAGCCCAGGCAACTTGGTGAGACCTCATCTCTACAATAAAAAAAAATAAAAAAAATTAGCTGGGCATGGTAGTGCACGCCTGTAGTTCTGGCTACTTGGAAGGCTGAGGTGGAAAAATCACTGGAGCCTAGCAAGTCGATGATGAGGTGGCCATGAGTGTGCCACCGCACTTCAGCCTGGGCGATGGAGAGAGACTGCAACTCAAAAAAAAAAAGAGAGGGAGAAAGTCACAGTTTAGTATTTAACCAAATGTCAATCTGTTTCAGAAACATCTTCACAATTATATGCAGAAATAATGCTCTACCAGCTACCTGGGTATCCCTTAACCCAATCAAGTTGACACCTAAAATGACCCCTCTGAACTAGTTCAATACAAATCAGCAAGACTCAGCCAGATGAAGTGGCGTGGAATTGGTTGGGACAGAGTGAGGCGGTTCTGCTTCTCACCCTCCCTCTCCCACTTCACATTTTACATTTTCACGGAGAGAAGGCGTGTAAGCATAGCTCTGTGGTCAGCAGGCTTTGTGGGTTTTTCTTATAATTTCCACACTAAGCATATTGAAGTTGGAAGGTTATTGCTCCTTCCTTTTTAAGTTAAGGAAGTTGAGACATGTTAAATGACTTGCTCAAGTTCACACAGCTAGAAGAGGGCAGAGCTGGGTAGGAATGCCAACCGTCCAGCTGCTGAACTTCTTGTAAGAAAGATGCCGGCTTGGCTTTCAATAAAACAATGCGAACATGAACCCCAGGTCTCCGCTTACAACCCAGCAGCTCCTTGCAGATTTATACGATCTAAAAGAATGTCAGCTCATGTGGGAAGGGGATGTAATATTTTCCTTCTGCTATTGTTGTGATGTACAAATAAAATAGTGTATTGTCAATAGTTTCCAGCCAAAGACCACTAGGAACACACCTAAGCAAGTTGGGTTTATTACTCACTCCAGAGAGGAAAACCACAAACAATGGGAAACCTTGGGAATATCTCAGTGAGAGGGTGTTAGAAAACGTTATTAAAGGATTTGGGCTTATGTTAGCTGCTTTGGCAGGGGTTTAGCAAAGCATGTCTTTGCTCTGAATTGGATAGCATCAGGAAGCTGGGATAATTCTATGTACATGTATCTTCATAAATCTTATCCATAGGGAGGGCAGACTTCAGGGAGGCTAAAGCGGAAATTGGCAACAAAGCAAAAGCCAGTTCTATTAGCCAAGACAGTTGCTGTATTTGGTATTTTGTGACTTGGACAGTGTTCGTGCTTTGTCTGTTTTCTGACATGATGTGGGAATGGTCTTATTCTTGTCTAGATCCATCCTCGTAGAGGGGTCTTGTCTAATGTTCTGGGAAACTGTTTATGTTCAACAAAAGAATACTAAGTCCCAGGGTGAGTGCCAGATCAGCTCTATTGTGGGATACAAAGTGTCTATCACAGTGCTGGGCTCATAGATGTTGGAACCATAGGGCTTATGATTCTTATGGTGCTCACCCACATGCCAACACTGGATTTTTGAGTCACAGTGACATGAGGAGGTGCATTCTGGAGACATTCAAAAGATAGATGTTCTATCAGGGAGCAATGACCTCTTTTCCTCCCCAGCTTCAGGCGTTACACATGAAGCCATTTCCATGAGGTTTGGGGTACTTCAGCCCAGAGAGAATTTTAGTTACAGCAAGGAGAGGCCTGCAAATTAGAGGACCCATCCTGCCTTCTGTCTTTGCCTTCTTTGTGCAGCAAATAAATAGTGTATGCCAGACCTGGGCTAGATGCTATGACGCCCACGACCTCCTGGAAAAGACAGACAAGCAATCGTGCTGAAAAACATGGTAAGAGCAACCAGTGTGTATACACATTCCTGTGCATTGGAGCAACGGATCTTCTGAGACATTAATGGCTAGGGTCCCATCCCACTGAATTATGTGGTCTGGGATTCCACTCAGGGATTCTAGATTTTAAAAATTCCCTGGGTGAGTTAATATGCAGTCAAGTTTGGAAACTTTTGGTTTAATCTATCTTTCTTAAGATTGTAGGGGTGGGGGTGGGGGAGTTACAGCTGTTGAATCAGATGAGAGATGGTTTCTCATTCTAGGTACTTGCATTTAGATACAAAATCTGGCATAGCATTTCAGGGGGTTATAGATCCCAAGAAATGAATGAGGGAATCCCCATGGGTCTCGTGGTCCCAGGTGAACAATCCTCAACTACAGGAGTATCCAACCCCAGTCAGGGTGATAGGAACTCTCTGTCTCGTTCAGAATGGCATTGGCCCTTTATTCCTAGTCTGCTGGTGCTGTGATAACAAAATACCTGAGACTGGGTTATTTATAAAAAACAGGAATTTATCTCTCACAACTTCTAGAAGCTGGAAAGTTCAAGATCAAGGTGTCCTCACATGGCAGAAAGCTCAAGTACACAGAGGCTAATCTCCCTTCCTGAAGTCCTTATACTGGGATGCTGATCCATCCAGAGGGCAAAGCCCTCAGGCCTAATCACCTCCTAAAGGCTGTACCTCTAATACAGTTGCTTGGGGATTTGAGTTTTCAGAGGGGCACATTCAAATGACACTGTCTTTTGACTTCAGAGAAGCTCCAGCCTTAGTGTCACCAAGCTGGTTCCCACTGGGCAGAGTGCCAAGAAGCAGCTCGGGCACCACCAGGGCACACAGCTATGCTCTCCAGTGTGCTGGCTGGTGCACACGGGCAGGCTGCAAGCTCTGGTTGTTTTTTGGGGAAACTCCAGCCGCTGCCACCTGCATCTACAAAAAAAAAGTGCACCCCTTCTTTCCCCCCCATCCACTTACCTCCCCTATCAGCATCGGCAGCCTCCCAGGTGCATTTGCAGCAGCTGACCTCAGCTCAAGCACAGAGAAAAACTTTGCAGTTGCCAAGCTACAAGCAGCCACCGAGCTACAAGCAGCCACACTGGGGACAGACGGAGAGCAGGTGAGCACAGCCTGCAGGTTGGGACCCTGAAGGAGAAAGGACAGAGTGGGGGTGGAGGTTGGCTGGGTCCAAAGTCTCCGTGGGCAGGACAGGTTGTGTCCTGTCAGTACTCTTCACCCAGGGTTTTGCTTCTAATTTAGGAATAAACAAAAAAGTCTGTAGTCTTTGAAAAGAAAATTATCCACTATTACAAAAAATGTTCAAGTGTTAAAAACCACATACTTACTTGGTTCAAATTAATTACACATGCCCATAAAAAGTGAAAACTCAAAATTCACAAGGTTCTTAATTCACTCAAAGTAATTTAAATAGCTATGGTTTGGGCATATGTCTATCCTTCAGGAACAACACGCCAACAAATTATATCACACCTGTGTGTGGGAAAGTGGTTTACTTCTCATTATGTTGCACGTGTCTTAGAAACATACTCCCGGACCACAGCTTCAAGAGGCCCAAGCAATCACCTCAACTGATGGCTTCTTTCCAAGCTGCTCTGCCAGGAGCAGGTGAGGTGCCTTACAGGGACCTTAGTGACCCCTCAAAAACCCTTTCCCCCCAGAGCAGTTCCATATTTGAATGCTTTACCAATGCAGGTTCCAGGTGAGATTTTCTTTCACAAGTGGCTTCTGTGGCTAAGGAAAAATGGAAAACTCGTTGAACTAGTCCAAGGCCCTATCCACAGCTGTTTTTATAAGTAACAGAACCATTTTTCAAAGTTCCAAACTTGCTTGAAAAGAAAGCACTGCTATAAATCCTTCCTTCTGGAAAGGAAACTGAGAGGATAGAACGAGGAACCAGACACCCACATCCCCAGTAGGTCTGACCTAACATTCTGCAGGTCCCATTGGGATTGTGACCTAACAGGAACCTATAACAGAGGTTAGGACAAACAGTGAGAATGGAATTTGGCAGAATAAAGATGACTAACTCGGGCTTCCTAACTGAGGATTTACATGAGAACTGGAACAAGTTAGATCCTAATCCATCTGTGTGCTCCAGGGTGGAGCTGAAGGTCCTGGGTAAGAAGCAGGAGGAATCTTAGAGCTCAGAGCCTGAAATTCAATCCCGGGACCTCTGTGTTAGCATCGCAGCAGAAAGTCACTATCAGGACTTCCCAAACCATGGCATGTGGGCATGGGGCCTGAACTCCTGTCATCTGAAAACATACAATTCCCAGCAGTGAATCCCTGATTATCCAGCTGGGATCAAGCCCTTCAGCAAGCAGTATGCTGCTTCACCCCAAGAAGGACCTTCTGAAAACAGAATGGATACACTGACCGCTGGAAAACACTATTTTCATGGGAACACATTTGAAAATCGGTGACGTTGGGTGCATTGGTGCACACCTGTATTCCCAGCTACTTGGGAGGCTGAGGGTAGGAGTTTGAGGTTGTAGTGTGCAATGATCACACTTATGAACAGTCACTACACTCCAACCTGTGCAACATAGTGAGACCCAATTACCCTCAATTAAAAAAAAACTTAAATAAAATAAAAATCAGCAAACACAGTGACCTCTTAGGAAATGGAGTGAAACATGCTTCCACAAGAAAAGCAGTGTGGAAAATTTCCCCCTAAAGCAATACAACCAAACAACCAAGTGCCCACTATGTTGTGCAGAAAAATCCCTTGTCATGAGAGATGCATAGGTAAGGATTAGTATGAATCTATCTGGTTTTAAATAAAACCACACCTTCCCATCCCTGAAGAGGAGGACATACCCATTCCTGTGTGTAATAATTCCTGTGGTGAAAGAGCTTGGGGACATGCAGGCGTCTACCCTCTGAACACCTGATGAACTGGTATACCCTGTCCATGCTTACTCTGCCTTAGTTTAAGTGCCAGAGAGTTAGGATCAAAGACCTGTTGCCAAAGAGCCAAGGGCACAACCATCAAGGAACAGGATGCTTTAAAACATGATTTGTGGCTGAGTGCAATGACTCACGCCTATAATCCCAGCACTTTGGGAGGCTGAGGTGGAAGGATTGCTTAAAGCCAGAAGTTTGAGACGAGCCTGGGCAGCATAATGAGACCTCATCTCTACAAAGAAGTAAAAAAAAAAAAAAAAAAATTAGCTGTGCATGGCTGTGCCTGTAGCCCCAGCTACTCAAGAGGCTGAGGTGGATGAACTCAGGAGGTCAAAGCTGCTGTGACCGATAATTGTGCCACCGTATCCCAGCCTGACTCAATAAAAGATACTCTGACTCAATTAAAATATATATACATATGACTTACAATTCAATAATACAGAGAAGACACATGAGCAGTGTCAAAGAGCAGAGTTATTTTTTTCCCCATCATTGACAATTTGTAGATTCTTCAAATAACTTAAACAAAGTATATCCAAAATGTTAACCACCACCTGCATGATACGGGATAGAGACGATATCTATACAGATCCTCCCAAACATTTCACCAATTAGAAAAAGTCAATGTGATCCATTATTCCTGGGACAAGTCTTCTTTAAGAAAATAAGTAAGTTCTTCCTTGGTTCTGCTAAAGCTATCTATGATCAGCATTCTTCCCTTCTGCTTCCACCAAAAATCAATGATCCCAGGATGAAAGTCAAGAAAAGTAGCACAGTAAGTCCCTTACATATGAATGAATTTTGTTTGTAAGGCTAGTTTGTTTGTAAGTCCAACAAAGTACTCAACTAACACAATCAGCTATATAGTACTATACTATAATAGGTTTATAATACTTTTCTTTTTTTTTTTTTGAGTTGGAGTCTCACTCTGTCACCCAGACTGGAGTGCAGTGGCCGCTCCCGGGCACCGCAGCCTCGACCTGCTGGGCTCCGGTGATCCTTCTGCCTCACC
>NW_007246134.1:428269-436050 GCF_000164805.1 Carlito syrichta | reverse complement strand
CAAGTAGCTGGAACTACAGGCGCGTGCTACCACGCCCGGATAATTTTTTGATTTATTGTAGAGATGAGGTCTAGCCAAGTTGCCCGGGTGGGTCTTGAACCCGTGGGCTCAGGCAATCCACTCACCTCAGCCTCCCAAAGTGATGGGATTACAGGCTGTGCCATCGAGCCCGGCTAATAATACTTTTCACACAAATAATACATTTAAAAAAATAGGCTGGGCGTGGTGGCTACACCGGTAATCCCAGCACTTTGGGAGGTAGAGGAGAGAGAATTTCCTGAACCCAGGGGTTTGAGACTAGCCTAAGCAACTTGGCGAGACCTTGACTCTATAATAAATCAAAAAAATTAGCTGGGTATGGTGACATGGCACATGTAGTTCCAGCCACTTGGAAAGCTGAGGCAGGATTGCCTGATCCCAGTAGGTCGGGGCTTCAGTGGCCGTGAGCTTGCCACTGCATTCCAGCCTGGGCAACAGTGAAACTCTGACTCAACCCACCCCCCCAAAAACAAACAACCAACACCACCACCACCAACAAAAACACATAAAAGAACCCCCACAGAAAATAAAGAAAACATTCTAAATCTTACCGTACGGTACCTTGAAAAGTACACCAGACACATGAAGTAACTTACATGATTGGACATATGAATGCACGTTTGCATCTCTTAAAGTTTGCAACTTGAAGGTTTGTATGTAGAGGACTCCCTGCATTTGGCCAGTTGCACTTCTCCAGTGAGATGAGAGGATCACGTTGAAGCCTGCACACCAACATCCCATGGTGAGAGAGAATCTCATTCTTTTCTAAAATCTCTTGAGGCTTCTGCATCCGTAGACTAGTGGGTAGGAAACTTCAGCAGCCCTCCTGGCAGAGGGGGCCTGGGACGTCAGAACACTCGCTCACTGTGTCTGAAAAGCATCCAGGAAAATCAAAATGATTTGACTTTTGACAAAATCTTCTGGGGTGTTTATGCACTTTTACATTTCTCAAGGAATAAAAGGTCTGAATGCAATCCTAAATCAAACCACTCTCCTAAGTGCGGGTTCTCAGAAGGAGCTCTACGTTTGTTAATTGTGGTTACAATCGATAACATCAAGGTTTTGAACTGGTTTGGGCTCAGGCATTACCGTGTGCCGAGTCCAGTCCCAATAAGAGAAGTGCCCAAACACCAGGGCAGGAAGCCTGAGGTGTTCTGGATGGGGCAGAGACCGCTCCCCGTCGCCCTGCCTGGACGCTGCCCGCTCCCTGTCCCTGTCCCTCTTTGCCGCGGGAGGGTCGCTGGCGCCACCCAGTGGCCTCCGTGGCCACTGCTTCAGCGCCGCGCAAGGCCCAGAGGCTCAAGGCTCCCCGTCCCGTCTCCGGCCCCTCAGTGACACTGTCGACCCCTCCCTGAGCCTTCCTGCCTCCGGCATCTCCTTTCATTCCCGCCACAGCCCGGGACACAGGGGCTGTGCATCCACTGGGCAGATGGGAGCAGAGAGGCTTGACGTTAGGTGAAGGATTTGCTTACGGTCCCAGAGCCCGCCCTGCCTCTGCCCGCCCCCCCTCCACACACCCTCCCCCAAGCCATCCTCACTGGGATGAGGCAGCCCTGGCTCACGCTGCCTCCGCGCGACTCTGAACCCAGGCCCCTCAGGAGCCGGGTATCACGTTCTGTCCTGTGCATTTGCTGTTCCCAAGGGCACGTGTGATTCCAAGTGAATGACCAGTTAAGATCATGTCCCATCTTAGTCTGTTTCCTATTGCTTATAACAAAATTTCTGAGGGGAAAAAAAAGATCATGTCTTACCCTTATGGAAATTGGAACCGGCAACCAATTCCTCATCAAAACCCCAAGTGCCCACGCCATAAGAGATAAGATAGACAAGTGGGACCTCATCAAACTGACAAGCTCCTGCAAAGCCAAAGAAACCATTGAGAGAGTGGGGAGGCAGCCCACAGATTAGGGTATATCTGACAAAGGCCTAATATCTAGGATCTACAAGGAACTCAAGCATGCTGAAAGGAAAAAAACAAACAGCCCCATTACAAAGTAGGCAAAAGATATGAATAGACACTTTTCAAAAGGAAACATAGGAGCAGTCAACAGATACATGAATAAATGCTCAGCCTTACCAGTCATCAAAGAAATGCAAATTAAAACCACATTGAGATACTACCTAACTCCAGTCAGGATGGCCATCAGCAATAACTCAAAAAATAACAGATGCTAGAGAAGATATGGGGAAAAGGGAATACTTCTACACTGTTGGTGGGAGTGTAAACTAGTACAACGCCTGTGGAAAACAGTGTGGTGATTCCTAAAAGATCTAAAAATTGACCTTCCGTATGACCCTGCGATCCCCCTACTGGGAATATACCTGGAGGAACTCAAATCACTCTATGAAAAGGAAACCTGCATATGCATGTTTATTGCAGCATTATTTACAACAGCAAAAACATGGAACCAACCGTGCTGCCCATCAGAAGAGGACTGGATAAAAAAAATGGGGTACATATACGCGATGGAATATTATGCCACCATAAAGAAGGACAAAATTATGAACTTTGCAGCAACTTGGATGGACTTAGAGGCTATAATGCCGAGTGATCTATCACAGAAACAAAGAACCGAGTATCACATGTTCTCACTCATAAGCGGACCTGGAACAACTATCGTAATACTAGAAGAAAGGGATTGGCAGTAGTGGGAAGCTGCCTGGGAGCGGGGCAGCGGGATTGGCAGTAGGAAGAATCTGCAGTGGTGGTGGGAGGGGGCACACCTCATCAACAAGGGTACCTGCATAATGAACATTTGTATACCTAACCCTGAATTGTACCCCACATATTTAAAATTAAAAATTAAAAAGAAAAAGATCATGTCCTGCTCACCTTTTGGTGCATTTGGACTTCTGCAGGGATGACATCTTTTGAACATTTACACAGATCTTGGACTGTGGCAGCCTCTGGTCCTCTCCTAGCCACCTCCAGCATCCTCAACTTGCACATGGTAATGTCTTCTGTCAACAGTACCGCTCATCTCCAAGTCCAGGTGGGCAGTGGCGATTTGATCCACTCTTTCCCCAGGTCCCCAGCACGGGCAATCAACTGAGGAGGTGTAAAGGGGTTCGTTGTTGCTTTGTCTGAAAGCAGATGAGGAATTTATTAGTTCCTCTGAACACTGTAATCATTTATAGCCATTGACAATAAAAATATGCTCTCCTTTTTTAAAGAAAATTATGCCCTGATTTGTCACGTTAACCACGTTTAAAATATATTTAAGTGCAAAAAAATTTGCTGTTTTCCAAACTATTTTAAGGAAGATAGGGTACTATTTCACATACTATTAAACTGCTAGAGTATAATGTTCACAGAGATAATTCAGGCAAGAGACTATTTTACAAAGCAGCACAAAACAGGTTGGAATAAAACAAAACCAGACACCAAAGAGAATTCATGTACCTCAGATAGAAAAAGATATAGCTCTGCCCTTGCCCACCTGCCTTTATCTAAATGTTAGTTGGTTCTCAGAGTATGTACCTCTGGGGTGATTACAACTTCTGGTTCACTTATCAGTCTGTATTTCTTTCCATTTTGCAGTAACTTCTGGCCAACATGAGCTTTCTCCATTGTCATGAATTTCTTAGAGGCGTGGTCTGCAGACTTGGAAATATCCTACAGGTGGAAATTGGCTTTGAAATTCACCAGCAACAACTTTAAGTGTCCAAGTAGTGCATGTGGCAGCCTGTACTTAATCTTCATGTCCTCCTCAAAATGCCAGCAGTGGGATAACTTTCCAGCACTTCAAAGAGCCATGCACAGAGGCTAAAGCACCTGTCATCTAACTTCTGGCTCCTGGATCCAAACCTCTTTCTTCACAAATTCTATAGCCAGAAGAACATGGGTGCCCTGTGTGGTTCCAACAACTTTCTTCTAAAAGATTTGAGACAATTAAATGAGCACCAGTATCCTACATTCGGACTAATTTCATGCCATTCATGTGAATAGAATGTAACTTTTTTACTGTACAGGCTACTTGGAGTTTGTTTCTACCCAGCAGGTTAGATGTTTTTCCTCATTTTTGTAACTATCTCTTGACGCTTTCTATGTGTTGTTCTAATGCCACAAACAGGCTCATACAATCATTGCCCAGGGTCCCTTAAAACTGAAGTTGAAATGTAAGTTTCCTGAAGGCAAAGTCCAAGGAAATCTTTTCCTAACTGGGAAAAAATAAATCAACCCAAGAAGAAAGGTGGAGAAGTAAAACACCAGCCAGGGAGGATGTCCAGCCTCTTCCATGTTTTCTTTCCAGGTGTGTGGGTGGAACCTTGTCCACAATCACACAATTATCAGCTCTTGCCTCAGCTTCCCAGGAACTGAGCACGATGCCCTTCTAATTAATTTAATATACTTGTTTAAAACATAAACTCATTAATAATAGTACTTACTCTGAATTTGTGCCAATTATACTTTAGATGGGATTATTTTTATACCACCTTGAAGATGATTTCCCACCTCATTCTCTTGAATGAGACAGCAGGAAGCATGTTTTACCTTGTTAGGAAGAAACAAAAAGCCTATTATTTAAACACAATTTTAACTTTAATATGTCAACCTTAATGATGAGATTCAGATAATAAAATTAAATATTGAGTTTATTCCAATGCAAAGTTTGAAGATGGCCACTGGGAGGATACAAATTCTAAAAAGGTGGAGTCAGTGCTCAACACTGGGGAGCTGAGGGAAGGGCTGGGGAAGATTAACAGGATCACCTCATGTTCCATACAGGGCTAGCACATAGTTACAGCAATTTGGTTATAGTTGGTGTTATTTGGGGAAATCTATATTTAGCATTCCACATTTAAAATGTAATAGTCAAGGCTGAGCTTGGTAGCTCACATCTGTAGCCCCAGCACTTTGGGAGGCCGAGCCAGGAGGATTGCTTGATCCCAGGAGTTCAAGACCAGTCTGGGCAACACAAGGAGACCTTGTCTCTACAAAAATAAAAATAAAAATAAAAAATTAGCTGGGTGTGGTGGCATGCACCTGTAGTCCCAGTTACTCAGAAGGATGAGGTGGAAGGATTGCCTGGGCCCAGGAGGGCAAGGATGTGGTGAGCCATGATCATGCCACTGCACTCCAGCCTGGGCAACAGAGTGAGACCTTGACTCAACTGAATAAATGAATGAATGAACAAATAAATAAAACAGAATAAAGATTGTAAATAAGACAGAATAAAAAATGTAATAGTCTATTTCAGGGCCGTGTTTTCTGAGCCAGGAACAAGGAAACAAGAGAAGAAGTTAGTCTATAACAAAAGGTCAGTAATTAAGAGATTAGGCTCTGTGATTTGGTTTCCAAAATCGACCTGACTTGGGTCCTAATAACTTTTAGAAGTCCCAAATAGACAGACTATCCATTTTCTTTCACAATACACAATGCCAATTCTAATGAATATAACTTATCTGCAAAGCACTAGAAATACTACAAGCTAGAAACCTCAGAAGTAGTTTGGTATCAATTCTGTAATTCAAACTATAACTCAATCAGAACAAATTATTATAGACATATTTGATCTTCTGTCAAACCCTCCTTTAACATCTGAAAGTGTACATTGTAGTTATCTGTCTGCTTTATTATAGCTGTCCATCAATCTCCTCCCCCATTGCGATTATACTGGTGATGGGTAAATGTATGAAGGGAGATTCAATAAATTCTATTCATCAGTACATTCTGATTTATACAGGACTTTACTTTTTCTTTTAAAAATTTTATTCGGAGTCTCACTCTGTCACCTAGACTGGAGTGCCGTGGTTCTGTCACAGCTCACTGCAGCCTCAACATCCTGGGTTCAGATAATCCTTCCACTTCAACCTCCTGAGTAGCTGGGACTATAGACATGTACCAACCTGCCAGGCTGATTTTTTGATTTTCTTGAGGTCACTCTATGTTGCCCAAGCTGGTCTTGAACTACTGGGCTCAAGCAATCCTTCTACCTCAGCCTCCCAAAGTGCTGGGATTATGGGTGTGAGTCACCACACCTGGCTTATATTGGACTTTAGAAAATGGGCTAAATATTACAGCTTTAGTCTATATCCTGGAAATCTGGTTACATTATGAACATACAAGCCACCTCTACTAAGGCCACACTGCCGTGCACACAATAAATGCTTCATAAATATTTGTTGCTACAAAACTCATTTAAACCCATGAATAATAGACCAATTTTTATCTTAAAAATTGCTCTGAAATGCATTCTCCTGGGAGACTCATCTTATCTGAGGAGCTTTAAGACAAGGGGAAACCTGGGATCACTCTACACTTGACCCAGAGACTTCAGAGGCTTGCCAGTATGTTCCAGAGCAGTTGTTCTCAAATCTAACAGGCAAAGGAGTTACCTGGGATCCCTGCCTAGAGCAGGTGCTCATGATGTTGCTCTACAACTCTGCATTTAACAAGCTCCCAGCTATGGTCCCCTGGTTCCCAGACTCCATTTTGGGTAGCAAGGCTGCAGAAAATAGACCGCATGGGGGTCTGCCTGCCCAGGCCACCCTCCACCTGGATAGCTCTTCCCCATCTGTTATCTTCTTGATGCTGTTCACACATAGAAAATATTCTACTCCATGGGTCTGAGAATGTGGCCCGTGAGAAGCTTATGGAGACGCTCCAAATTAAAACTCCTGAGCTCAAGTGATCCTCCCGCCTGGGACTCCCAAAGTGCAGGGATTACTGACGTGAGCCACTGTGCCTGGCCTACGGTTCGTTTCTTTAATAAACGTGCTTTTCATCTCCCACTTTTGACTTGGGCTTAAATTCTGTCCTGCACAAAGCTAAAAACTCACTTGGCCCAATCCCAGTTTTGGGGTTCTCCTGCATTATCTCCCTTGGTGACTCCGGTGGGACCCCAACTTTGGAGTATCCTGGCCTGTATCAAAACCAGTCCCACATGCACAGCCCAGGCAGAGCCTACATGGAGGGTAACTTTCCCCATTCTCTCTTTCTGTCTTTTCACCCGGAGTGTTATACAAGCTCTGACAATTAAGTTCGCGAATGCATCCTAGAAAAAGTGTGTACATCCCTCACTGCTGAATATCACTATGGCATGGTCACCTTCGAAGTACTCCCCTTGGGAAGCTATGCACCATGCCAGCACCTAGTCCACCCATCAATTGTCAGACCTCCTATGTAAAACCCGCTAGTGGAAGCTCCCTTCCCAGATGTTATAAGTGAGAATATGTGAATAAAGATCACTAGGGAGAAGGGTCTCACTGTGTTGCCCAGGCTGGTCTGGAACTCCTAGGTTCAAGCAATCCTCCAGCCTTGGCTTCCCAAAGTACTGGGATTACAGGTGTGAGCCACTGCGCCTGACTCCGGATAATTTTAAACGAGGGTGCTTACTGAACGTCTGTTGAAAAAAATGGATTACATGGAAATACATGCAATTAAGTAAAACCGCTTGTTACCGGAATTAAGCCATGGCTACAGGTGAACCCGTGGCCAGGCCTGCATGGACACTGAGGTGGTTAGATCCCGGCGAGGACAGCAGGACCGACTCTCGCGTGCGCACAGTCCCTCACTACTCCCAAAGCCCGCCCACACGCCCGCACCCGGCCAGCAACTCCGCCAGGGAGGCAGGACCAGCACCGCCGGCCCCGGTGCAGACAGGGAAGCCACCGCTCGGGGCGGCGAGTCGCTCCACCACACCACGCCGCTGGGGGGCGCTAAGCCACAGCTACACCACGCCGGCTGGGGAAGGACTGGAGTTCAGACGCTGCGACCACGGAGGCAGCCCTTTCCCCGC
>NW_007246134.1:362309-427526 GCF_000164805.1 Carlito syrichta | reverse complement strand
GGAGCTGACTTAAGAAACGCGTCTTCAGACTTCTGTGGCCTTCTTGGGGGGAGGAGGGGCAAGGTCTCGCTTTGTCACCCGGGCTGGCGGGCCCAGGCTGGAGTGCCGTGGCGCTATCCCAACAGCCTCGACCTTCTGGGCTCAAGCGATCCTCCCCCTCAGCCTCTCCAGCAGATGGAATTACAGGCAGCACCACCTCGCCGGGCCCAGGCTCCTATTGTAAAATGTTACCAAGTTTGGGGGGAGGACTTCTATGGTTCTGCCTTTCGCGTAGCCAGACTTTATCTCTGCTTCAGTTACTTAAAGAGACAGGGGGTGTGTGAGGAAGGAACTCCAAGAAAGTCATTTTAGCCAAGAAGTCATTATTCCTGGCTCCTTCCCCCTTACACCCTTCATGGAATCCTGTGTGACTACCTCACAGAGCAATTGCCAAATCTCCTTTTATGATGCATGCCTGTGTCTCCAGGCACTTGAGGGCTGTTGCACAACAATAGAATATCCTTCGATATAATCTTCACTCATTTTGATTTTAAGAACTAAATATCATCTAGGTTGCTGGTTTTTCCCCCCAGAAGACAGTCGAATATTATAATTCCAGAGAAACTGGAAAATGTCCTTGAGTGTGCTTTGGTAATGTTTATGTGTAAATGCTGCCTTCCTATAGGTTATAAGTTTTTTGATGGCAGAATCTATAGGTATCAGTCAGGGTGTTTGTTTCTGCTGAAAACAACTTGAGTGAAACCTTGCTGTGCAAAGTAGGGGACACAGGTCAGCAGCATCCCCTGCAAGCTTTTTAGAAATGCAGAGTCTCAGGCCCACCCAGACCTACTGAATTCAAATCTACATTTCAACACAATCGTCCATAAATTGTATGACTACTGGTTGAGAAGCAATAATTTAAAGCTCTTCAGGAGAATCAGAGTCAGAAATGTGGATGTTATTATCGGGTACAATACTCAAATCACTCCACAGAGGAGACAAGCCCAGTACCCACATTACCGGGTGCCGGACAAGGACAGCAGCCTGATCTGCTCACAGTGGGCAGTGGATGTCACCAGTAGAGCCATCACCCCTTCCCCTCTCATTCTGGAGCCCATGTGGGCTCAACTCCTGCATTTCTCTACCTTCCAACCCAAGGCAGGTGCAGAAGGTTGCTGGGACCCAGGCCACAGCCTGGACCTCAGCTTAGGGGAGACCAGGAGAGGGAATAACCTTTTCCATTTAAGTACTGAGAAGAGGGGTGTGCCTCAGAGGGGAAGGGAAGCTTCAGCAAGTAGGCAAGAAAGTTCAGCTGTTGTGTGGCCAAGAACAACAGACATCCTCTCCTTGAATATTTCTTTTGGAAGAATGGTGGAATCCAGCTCTTGCCACTACCTGTGCAGTCACCCTTACCAAGGGCAGAAACATCCCATAGCCTCTGTTCCTCATAAGTCCTCAGGGTCCTCATACTGCAGCCCTGTAACCACAGCCAAATAGTTATTGTGTGTGAAAGTCAATGGAAAACTGTAATGTGCTGTTCTCAAAGAAGATGTTGCTTATTAGCCTAGTAATGTTCTACAAATAACACATTGTGAACAAAAGTTCTCTGAAAAGGAATTCAGAAGACAGATTTGAACCAAAGAGATAAACAAGTGTGTTCTAGAAAACAAGAGGGTATGAATTTTATAGCAAACGTTCCTACCCTGTTTCCTAGTCAGGTCTGTTGATGAAAATGAAAAATTCAAACCTGCTTAGTTCTGATTGGTCACTGCAGCTGAGTTCTGATTGGTCAATACTGCTGAGTCCTAATTGGTTGCTACAGGTGAGCCCTGATCCGTGGGTTCAGGTGAGTTCTGAAAGTCCCCAAATTAAACAGAAGTGTTGGATTTTTTGAGAGCTCAGAGTAAGTACGTGACCTCTAGTCAGCAAATGGCCACTTGGCTTTATTCAAACTTAAGGCCTAGTTGGCCACTTGGGATCCATCTTGAAGGACTGGCTCTTTGTTTCATGTTTGTTCATAACATCTAACTGAATTAAATCACTCACTAAGACCTAATCCCAGAAGAAGTAACCACCTTTTCCCTTTTAGTGGTATCCTAAAGCTATTACCAAGAAAAGTTAACAATATCAGTGGTGAGATGCATATTAATAAGCAATAAAGGAATGCCACAAAAACCCAGATGGAAGGAGTGGATTAAAATGGTCTCTTTTGTAGAGTCTTTTGCAGAAAGAAACTAAGAAAATCTTAAGTATTTCATCTGAACTATTTGGAAGAACTAAAGTTAGGCCCCTTCTATAAGATCCAACATCCAATTGTAGAAGGTAAAAAGGTAGGTGTAATGACAAGATCAGAATTCAGGTTCTGTGTTCTCACTGTTTATTTTGAATTTCTTAAATAATGAGTCTATTTTTAACTCTATAAAAATAAACATTTCCTTTCTTTTTTTACCAATAGGTCACACCCTATGTGTGTGTGTTTTTTAAAAAATCTGTTATGAATTCCTCTGACTCCAGTTGTTTCTTTGCTATTGATGTGACATAAAGTGAAGGGCTTTTTCAAGACGGTTTCAAATTGCATGAGGTCACAGGTCACAAAGCCTGCCCAAGAAAATAAGATTTCAGGTAAACCAGTAGAGACAGAATGATGACCCTTTTTCCTTTTTCTTCTATGTTGCTATTATGATCTACCTTCTCTTCTAACCTGAAATATCTTTATTCACATTCATTTATTTGACTTAGAGTATTCTATTTAGAATACTTATGTGTTGGTAATAACTGCTGTTTATGTAGTACATGAGGACGGTGCTAGGTATTTAAATATAGTATTGTTACTAAGAAAGGGCTCTTCCCTGGTGTGAGATGGTTGATGTTGAGTTCTTGTGTTCTTGTTAGGAAAGAATTTGTAAACAGACATTTAGAGAAACAAGACACACAAATAGTTTTATTAAGCAAAAGAAAAGCACATTGTCAAGAAAGGAGAGCAGGCAGAAACAACTCATGAAAAGCTACTGCTTCTGCCCCCAGCTATTGTTGAGTGATGGCTTTTATTCTCAGGTTATAAAGGAATTGGTTTGCAGTGGCCTTTTCTTAGAAATCGGTGGTCTTAGGGCTGGATCTCTGTTAGTTCTCCCTCAACTTCAGATGGGGGAGTTTTAGGCCTTAAAGGTACTGTCATGGCACCCTGGTGGGTGAGATTCTGTAAAACCACAATACTAATGGTATTATAATGAGTGCATAGTGAGGGTAAAAGTGGGTCATGATTAGATCAACCTTGGCTATTGGTACACATGCTCCAGGGGGTCTCTAAGCTAGTTTTTGTCTTGGTGGTCAGCTCTTGACTGCAAGCATCCTGGATAAAAGAACTAGACTGCTGCAGGTGTGTTTGATAAGGTTTTTATGGCTAGGTAGGTGTGAATTTTCTATTGCTAGGCTGCTTGCTTGCAAGCATGGATTTGCAATGACTATGGCAGGCATTAATGAGTTTGGAATTTTCCTACAGCCCTGAAGTTTTCCATAGCCTAGCCTGCCTACTCTAACAGTATCTCAAATTCTCTTTGGTAATATTAACAATTTAAAGTTGATGAATAACCATAATAATAATAATTTTTGCTGCTTTTTGCAATGTAGCTAACAATAGTTCTAAGCTCTTTCACATGTATTGTTTGGCTTGGCCCTCACTTCTGTCTTATGAGGTGACTACTATTGTCATTTCCATTTTACAAATAGGGAAACTGAGAGACAGATTAAGAATCTTGCCCGTGTTCCCTTAGTTAGTAAATGTTAGAGTTTACGTCCAACCCTATGTAAGTCCATTGCCAAAACCAGTCTGCTTCCCTGAAATAAACTCTTCAGGCCCCACAAAACTTGGCTTGGCTCCGGATCACAGAAGAACCTGTCCTTTATGATTCATTCTCTAGACCCCTCACCAACTCCTTATGCTTCAAAGAATGCAAACATATCTTACTTTTGCAAATATTACAACTCAGATTAACTTAGGTTACCTCTGGGTTCTGGCAAGTTCTTCAAGTAAACACTGTTGCCTTTGAAAGTCTAACATAGTCGAGGCTCTAGCATCTGACAGACCCGACTCCAAATTCTAGTGGATTCATTTGGCACTCACTATCAAGAGGGTTTTTCTTGTTTCCACAAGGAAGTTTTCTTTGCAGCCAGTGGAAAGAGGAGAAAGGGCACAAAAGCCCACACCCCTCCCATGTAAGAGCATGAGTGACTTCTGCTCCCCACCCACTGGTCAGAATTTAGTTGTATAGAGAATCCTCAGGGAAGCTGGGAAATGCCAACTTTATACTAGGCAGCCATGTGCTCAGTTAAAATTTATGATTCAAGAAGGGAAGGATAGTTATTAAGACAACCAGGAGTATTTTTCTCATTGAACTTTTGCACTGTGACTTTAGACAAGTTACCCTTCCTCTCTAAAATTTGTTCTTTGTAAAAGGAAGACAATAGTATTATAAGCTAGGACTTAGCTAGTGCATGTAAAGGAACTAGCTCAGTTCCTGGCACACAGCAGATTCTTAGTAAACATTAACTATTTTTTTTAATAAAGAAAAAGGATTGCATAATTGAAGTACTACACTGGAACTAGCTGTATGGCAAACATGAACTGAATTACATTATTAACATATCACAGGGGTTATTTTCCTAGGCATTGTAGAATTGCTTATCTTTCTACTATCTGTCTTTGAAAGAATTCTGGGAGCTAAGTGGAGTATTTAAATGATTTATTTTTAGGTACTTGGACAACTGAAGTTTAATGTTCCAAAGTAGAAATGGCAACTGCACTAGAGTATAGATGTGTGTATGTAATATTAACGTAGAACTGTGTCAGTCAGTCTCAGTTTTGCAAAACTTCATGCTGTCTCCAATTATTTCTAAGACTACAACAATTTTTTCAAATATGAACTGAAATAAACTTTTGTGAACATAGTATAAACAATATTTTTGCCTTATTTTATGCAACATTTATTTAGGTCTGACAATGTACTACATATCCAGTAGGCACTGGGAATACAGTGGCTGGTGAAGGTGGACCCTGACTTCATGGAGTGGATAATCTTTTTAAGGAGATGGACTTTAATCGTATAATTGTATAAGTCAGTGATAAACTTGCAACTCTGATGGTATGGATAAGAGGTACGTGGTATTATGAAAACATGCAGTAGGAGAATATGACTAAATAGTGAGATCAGGGAAAGTTTTCCTGAAGAAAATATTTTTTTTGTAATATGAAGCATGAGAAGGGGCCAAGGGAATGAATCATAAAAGGCATGGTCTTGTGTGATCTGGAACCAAGCCAGGTTTTGTGAGGCCAGAAAAGATTTTTGGAAGCCCTCTTACAGAAAAATAATGCAAACATGTCTGACTTTTGCAAATAGTACAAAAATGCCTAATCATGAAAACATGTTAAAAGCCCCATGCAAGCTAGGGGCTCTGGGACTCGGCCTTTGGTAACTGCAGATAACCCTCACTAGATGGGATCTACTCATTTCATGATCCAGAACTGGTACAGCAAAGCAGTGGAATTCAGGATGTAAGAGTATTACTGAAATGCCAGGGGATCAGTCAGGTCCCATGGTTCACTGCACAGAAAGCCAATTGCTGAGACAGTAAGTATTGCCAAGGAAGAAGACTTTTTATTCAGCTGATATTGTCCAAAGAGAATCAGGATCCAGTCTCAACTCTGTCTTCCTGGCTAATTGAAATTAGGGGTTTATATAGTGGGGAAAGGAATGTAACTTGATGTGGGAAAGCAGCAATTAGGGAAGAGTAAGGAATCCTGATGAGTGAAGGGTCTGGTGCCTCATTTTCTGGATGTGATGATTTGGTGAATTTCAGTTCCTTGCCTGAGGGTTGGTTTTCTGAGGAAGGAGCTCAGATAAAACAAATATATGTCTCAGATTTACAACTGGGAGGATCAATTTCTATGCTTATTCAAAAAGACCCATAAATATCAGTTCTATGGGGGAAATTGGGCTGGTTTCAAGAGGCAGTCCTTGACTGCACCCTTATTCCGGAACATGTGCAAATAGCCTCTCCAGTCTTGTTCCTCATTTGACACATAGGGATAAATAAGTTTTAAAAAAGATAGCACTGGTAAGCACCTAGAGGGTACTTACCAGTGCTATCTGGTAGGTATCGTGATGATTAGTAGGTATTGTTATTAAGGCATTTGGAAGGCCCCTTTTATCTTTTTGTGTGATGCTGGTTTACTCCAAAGAGGGTGACTGTCCCTTTGAGTGTTGTCTCTAGGACCCCTATTCATAGCACGTCCTTTCCTGTCATGAGGTGGCTCCCCTAGAGCCAGAGACAGACCCTCAACAACCAAAGTTTCAGGTAAATGGTGAAGGCTGAAACTGTGATGGCTTTGAATTGAGCAGGGGACATTTCCAGAACCTGTCAGGGAAGACAAAGACTCTCATTTCCTCTCAGAGCTTGGGCCAACTGAGAACTCTTTGGGAAGTCTCTGTAGTAATGTCAATGTTTAATTAAGAGGCTCAAACAGATTTGGGGCAGATTTTCAAACAGGAGTGTTCCAGGGCAGGGAGACCCTCCATCCATCCCTGCCCCCACCCCCAAAGATGTAAAACCCAAGGTAGATTCCAGTTGGCACCACCCATCATCTCAACTGGCCTGGAATTCCCTCAATTGGCCTGGAATTAACACCAAAAGTCCCATATCCCAAGGAGACCCTCAGTCCTGGGCAAACAGATGCTTGGTCACCTTCCCCCAGCACAGTGCAGATTGTGAAACTTTGCCACTCAAAAGTGACTGTGGCAGGTGATTACTATCTTCCCATTTTCCTTTCCCTCTATTTTCCAGAAGGAAGAAGCATTATACTTCTCTGTTCGTTTAAGCTTAGGTAATTTTATTCAACTTACTTTGTTAATAAAACTTGAGTGGAAGCAATGCTCACGACATCTGGGTAGCACCATTTAAGAACCACTATGTGATTATTCATCTTTCCTTCCTTCTCCTGTGGCACCCGCAATGTCCCAGCCTTTGCCAGCCTCAGTCCCTGGGTGAGAATGTGGTGGAGCAGAGTCCCCACCCACCCCAGAAGTCATGTAATATAAGTATAGTAAACTTTTGCCATTGAAAGCCACTGAGATTTGGATGTGGTTTATTGTTGCAGCATAAGCAAGTCCACCTGACCTGATACAAGAAGTGAAACTAAGACCCCAGTTTGAGGCTGTAGTGAAACCTGGCCCAATTTTCCCATGAAACTGATATTTATGTTTTTTTGAATAAATATAGAAAACGACCCTTCTGATCTTAAATTTTGAAACGTTCCTTTGTCTTATCTGAATTCCTTTCTCAGGAAACCAACCCTCAGACAAGGGACCCTCATCAGATCACCACCCTTGATGCCAGACACCAAATCCATTATATTGCTTCCTTACCCCCCTCATTGCTGTTTTCCTGCACAAAGTTACATTTTTTCCTCCACAATATAAACCCCCAATTCCAATCAGCTGGGGAGATGAGTTTGAGCCTTCATCTCCTATTCATTCTCCTTGGGTGATAACACTCAAACAAAAAACCTTCTTCTTCTGTGGTAATACTAATTGTCTCAGTGATTGGCTTTCTGTGTGGCAAGCAACAGGACCTCTTCTGAACCCCTGGTGTGTTAGGAACAGAATTTGGTTCCCTGACAGGAAATATGTTGCTCATGGCTCAGGTAACACAGGCTGGGAAAGTTTCAGGAACCCTCCTGGCAGCTGTCTGATCCTTTTTGACTAGAGGTGGATTTTGATCTCTCTCTATAGCCCTGCCATTACTGAGCCCCAACTGCATTCTGATTGCCTAGGAAGAACAGCCTTGGAAACTTGACATCTGCATCCTGACAAGTGAGTGTCTTTGTGGACACCAGACAGCAGGATCTGCTTTTCTCAATTTGGAAGAATTCCAAGGGAGTTTCTGTTTGGACTGAACATGTGCAAATGACTGAGAGAGAGAAGCACTCTGTTTCAGTTTGGACATTCTTGGAGACTTGTTAGTAATTGTTTATTTGTGTGTGACCAGACAAATTAATGTCTTTTGTGCATATGATACTGCAATAACAACCCCTCTCAATTTGGAGAATTTTGAAGGACTGTCTATGTGCACGTTGGCCAAGCCCAACTGATGAAGAGAGGAACCCCCCCAACTGTTTCAGTGTGCACACTCCCAGGGCTTGTTAGTTGATGTAACTGTTAGATTTTGTTTTGTTTTATTTTTTTTTGAGTTGGAGCCTCACTCCATTGCCCAGGCTGGAGTGCGGTGGCACGTTCATGGCCACCCCAGTGTCGACCTGCTGGGTAACAGTGATCCTTTCACCTCAGCCTTCCAAGTAGCCGGAACTACAGGGATGTGCTACCACACCCAACCAATTTTTGATTTATTGAGATGAGGGCTTGCCAAGTTGCCCAGGTTGGTCTTGAACCCACAGGCTCAGGCAATCCACTTGCCTCAGCCTCTCAAAGTGCTGGGATTACCGGCTGACCCACCAAGCTTGGCCAGATTTTATTTTGATAATTGTTTATTTTCATATGTGTGTCGATATGGCCTTGCAAAATCAGATTCAGTCCCAGAATGCAGCCCTCTTGGGTGCAGTCTTCAAAACTGAACTGAATATAGTTATGACTCAATAGAACAAAGGAAAATTATATTATTTTATAATGCTGTTTGGCTCTAGCAATCTTTAAAGTTTGGGGAGATTGGAGTCTGGATTCTCCACAGGTCTTTGAGTTGTGGTGCTGACTCACAATTGGATTCATTTTGCTGTTGAATGAAAAAGTGGGATGGAGTTCCATTCCAGGCTTTTATGCTACTATTGTAGATGGGGTTGGGCCTGGTTAGTACAGAATGTTCTTCTGTAGTGCTGTTTGGCCCCAGTGTTCTTTAGGATCGTGAAAACTTTAAAAACCAAACTACTGGCTGGGCATGACTATCATGCTTGTAATCCCAGCACTTAGGGAGGCTGAGGTTGAAGGATTGCTTGAGCCCAGGAGGTCGAGACCAGTCTGGGCAACATAGCGAGACTTTGCATCTACAAAAATAAAAAAATTAGTTGGGAGTGGTGGTACATGCCTATGGTCTCAGCTGCTTGAGAGGCTGAGGCGGAAGGATTGCCAGGGCCCAGGGGGCCAAGGCTGCAGTGAACCATGATCTGCAATCGAGCCTTGGGCGACAGGGTGAGACTCTGACTCAAAAATAAAAACAAATGAAACAAAACAAAAAACCCCAAACTCATATATGAAGTTTAGAGAGATTGCCAAGACCCTAGATTTTTGCTTGTTCTCACATTGATTTCTTTCATTCAAATTTCATATCGCTTTTTCTAATTGACAGTTCTTGTGCTTTGACAGGTGACTGGGTTAAAAATGACAAGAATTGAACCATTTCACCAAGCAGCACAAGTGATACCTGCTGGTAACCAGACAGTGACCAAGTTTGAGTCCCCTATTCCACTATTTCCATCAGCTAGAATTTTCGTTTCTCCAGTCTTCTCATCAACATCTACTCAACACTCGTGCTGCCAGGTTAGCCTTCCTGGGGCCGAAGGCCTAAAAAGAGGAAAGATTGCCACTGGTTTTGGAGATGAGGATGTGATATCTAGATCAACAAATTAATAAAGGTTTACTTTTGTCAGGGTATTTTTACAATGTACTGTGAGATATCAAGTTGCTCTTCTGGCAGTTTTGGATTTGGTATTTCACTGTGGTGTTTTGTAGAAAATGATCAGGACCCGACTTTGACAGAGTCACTTTGAGGTTTTGGTAAAAATCTAGGGTCAGAATCTGATGCAAGTTTTGAGATGGCCCTAAGAACTTGTATTATAAATAGACTTTCTGGCCAGACACCGTGACTCATGCTTGTATCTCAGCACTTTGGGAAGCTGAGGCGGGAGGATTGCTTGAGCCCAGGAGTTCAAGACCAGCCTGGGCAACATGGCAGGACCTCGTCTTTACAAAAACATACTAAAATTAGCCGGGTGTGGTGGCACAGACCTATAGTCTCAGCTTCTTGGGAGGCTGAGGCAGAAGGATCATCTGAGCCCAGGAGGTCAAGGCTGTGGTGAGCCGTGGTTATGTCACTACACTCCAGCCTGGATGACAGAGTGAGACTCCCCCCTATTCAAAAACAAAAACAAACCTGAAACAAATGAACAGGCTCCTTGCAACTTCCTTGGGAAAGAAGTTTTGAAAGCTGGGAACAAGCCGGGCTTGGTGGCTCAGCCTGTAATGCCAGCACTTTGGGAGGCTGAGGTGAGTGGATTGCCTGAGCCCGTGGGTTCGAGACCGCCTGGGCAACTTGGCAAGATCTCATCTCTACAATAAATCAAAAATTAGCCGAGCATGGTAGCGCTTGCCTGTAATTCCAGCTACCTGGAAGGTTGAGGTGGAAGGATCGCCAGAGCCCAGCAGGTTGAGGTTGCGGTGGCTGCCACTGCACTCCAGTCTGGGTGACAGAGTGAGACTCCAACTCAAAAAAAAAAAAAAAAGAAAAGAAAAGAAAAGAAAAGAAAAGAAAAGAAAGCTGGGAACAATCGGTCACGCATCAGGATACCACTAGAGGGCGGGGTTGCCTCTTGGAGCCTGCTGTTCAGTCTGGAAAGTTGTCAGGGAGGAGACAAGAGGGGTGCCGAGGGGCAGGTGTTAGATGTACAATAACAGATGGTGCAGATGAAATGAGGCCTGCGCCGGGCTCGGTGGCTCAGCCTGTAATCCCGTGCCTTTGGGAGGCTGAGGTGAGTGGATTGCCTGAGCCTGCGGGTTCAAGACCCGCCTGGGCAACTTGGCAAGATCTCATCTCTACAATAAATCAAAAATTAGCCCGGTGTGGTAGCGCGCACCTGTAGTTCCAGCTACTTGGAAGGCTGAGGCGGAAGGATGGCCGGAACCCAGCAGGTCGAGGCTGTGGTGGCCAGGAGCGGCCACTGCACTCCAGTCTGGGTGACAGAGTGAGACTCCAACTCAAAAAAAAAAGAAAGAAATGAAGCCTGGATCCTGAGGAAGGAGGGAAGTGTTCCACTCACCTCTTGCTCCCCTCCCATGTCATCTCCAGTATTTGTGAGGCCCGGAGAAACCTCAACTGAAACCAGTGTGCTATGCTGTCCTCTAGGCCAGCCAGCTGAATAAAGTGAAGGCAGGAAAACAAGCTCAGTGAGAGTGAGGAGGGAAGCTCATGTAGCTTTAGGCATGGATAGATGAATTTTTTGGCAGGTGGGCATAGCTTAGGTAATTGGAAAACATGATGGATAGGCACCAGGGTACATAATTTTCTGAAACAATGCTACATTGATTAGGTTCCTAGACCCAGCCTGGAATGCAGGGCAGTTGGTACATAGAGTTACTGAAACCTTGAGCCCCAGCCCCACAATGCAGGGCAGTTTGCATACTCAGCTACCGAAACCCCCTATCCCAGCCACAGAATGCAGGGCGGCTGGTACACTCAGCCACCAAAACCAGAATCAGGATAGAAAGGGAATTACTGCAGCATGGTGCTTCGAAAAACAACTTATTCAAACTGTAAATGAATAACTTTTACCATTATTTCAACAGTTTCACATGATGCAAGTAAGCTTAGAAGCTAGCTTAGGAAAAAAAAGGATAAGAATAGAAATTTGTGATCAATGGATTGTAACCCACTACATTCCCCATGGAGCACATTGTTTTTTGAACAGAATTTTTTTTTTGAGTTGGAGTCTCACTCTGTCACCCAGACTGGAGTGCAGTGGCCACTGCTGGCCACTGCAGCCTCGACCTGCTGGGCTCCAGTGATCCTCCCGCCTCAGCCTTCCAAGTAGCTGGAACTACAGGTGTGAGCTACCACGCTCGGCTTATTATTATTTTTAAAAAATTTATTTATTGTAGAGATGCGGTCTCGCCAAGTTGCCCAGGTGGGTCTCGAACCCATGGGCTCAGGCAATCCACTCACCTCAGCATCCCAAAGGCACGGGATTACAGGCTGAGCCACCGAGCCCAGCTTGAACAGAATTTTTGTTGTTTTAGAAGAAAACTACATAACCATCATCTTATAGAATATAAAGCACTCAGCTAACAGTAACCCACTCTGCTCTTTCTCTTAAGGCATTCATGCCCTCTCTTGGCTGTGTTTTCTTTTCCTTCCAAATAAATTCTACCTTACACTTCTACTTGAACTTGCTCTAAAATTCTTTTCTTGCAGCGAAGTAAAACTCTCATAGAACAACCATAGCCCCCACTGCCAAGCATCAGAAGGGCTAATATTTTGATGTGCCCAGTGGTTTGCATTGGCAAGCATATATGCCCTTCTGTGTGATACAGGAGACAGGAAAAAGCCAAACCAAGGTGTGTTTTCCTACCCTCCCTTCCCTACATGCAAGCCATTGATTTTCCCACAGATTCTTTAGTGGACACTAGCTGGGTGTCCTCTAACTCGGTTCCATCCTGACACTATAGAGATAGTGTCAAATCCCACAGGTTCAGCCCTCAGGCCCACAAAATGGTCCCCCCTACTTTAGATGCTAGTTGCAAGCCTGACCTCTGGGACTTCTGACCCACTGGCTATAAATTGGAGCCTCACAGACCTCCTCCCAGGATTCAATTAATTTGCTAAAGCAGCTGAGGGAAACACTCAGAGAAACACTTTACTTATATCTACCTGTTTATTTTTATTGTTGAGTTGAGGTCTTGTTCTGTCTCTTCACTGCTGGAATGCAGTGAAGCCACCACGGCTCACCTAGGCTCAAGCAATTCCCACATCTCAGCCTCTTGAGTAGTTGGGACTACAGACACATACCACCACTCCTGGATAAGTTTTTGCTTTTTTTTTTTTTTTTAAAGGAGACGAGGTCTTGCTATGTTGGCTAGACTGGTCTCGAACTCCTGGGCTCAAACAATTCTCCTGTCTTGGCCTCCCAAAGTGCTGGGATTACAGGCGTGAGCTACCACACCTGGTCATCTACCAGTTTATTAATTAAATATATAATTAAATGTATAATAAAGGATACAGGTGAAGAGTCAGATGAAGATATACATCTGGAAGGGTCCCAAACACAGGAGCTTCTGTCCCCTGGAGTTGGGGTGCACTACCTTCCCGGGACATGGATATGTTTGTAAACCCTGAACTTCTTCAGCCTAGTGCATTGAGATCTATGGAAGCTTTGATTTGCAGCCATGATTGTTTACATGATTGGCCATTGATGACCAACTCAATTTTCAGCTTCTCTCCTTGCAGGTTGCAGGGTGGGGCTGAAAACTCTAACCCTCTAATCAAGCCTTGGCATCCCCTGCTTAACCAGCTCCCATACTGAAACTGTCTAGAGAACCCCAGAAACCACTAGCCTCATTAGCATACAAAAGCCATCACTCCTGAGATTCCAAGCATTTTAGGTGCCATCTGTCAGGAAAATATGAGGAAAACAAAGTGTATATTTCACAAAATCACATCTTTCAAGTGTATGACACTGTAAGAAATCAACTGATATTACAAATCAGATGCACAACACAAATATTAGCATCCCATAAGTTTTTGTGAAATATGCTTTTCCCTCAACTGCTAGGAAGCGGCATGATGGAGACGGAGTTCAGATCTCTGTCGTGTCTCTGTGTGGTGCCAACATTCAGATTAAGACAGGTGGGCAAGGGAAGAGCAGTGTATTTTTCTCTCCGAGACACTTGAATTAATTTGGGTATCTAATTTTTTTTTGATGCAGCCTCCAAAATAGTCTCTTGCCTGAATTATCACTGTGAACATTATACTCTAGCAGTCTAATATTATGTGAAATAGTTCCCTTCCTTAAAATAGTTTGGAAAACAGCAATTTTTTGGCACTTAAATATATTTTAAACGTGGTTAAAGTGACAAATCAGGGAGTAATTTTCTTTAATAAGGAGAGCATATTTTGATTGTCAATGGCTATAAAGGATTCCAGTGTTCAGAGTAACCACTGAATTCTTCATCTGCTTTCAGAAGAAGAAAGACGAACCCCTTAATACATCTTCAGTTGATTGCCCGAGCTTGGGACCTGGGGAAAGAGTGGATCAAATCGCCACTGCCCACCTGGACTTGGAGATGAGCAGTTCTGGTTACAGAAGATGTGACCGTGTGCGAGTTGAAGACACTGGAGGTATCTGGAAGAGGACCAGAGGCTGCCATCGGCCGGGATCTGTGTAAGTGCCCCAAAGAGGTCATCGCTGCGGAAGTCCCAGACGTGCTAGAAGGTGCTGGAAGGTGAGCAGGACATGATCTTAACTGGTCATTCACTTGGAATCACGCCATGTCCTTGGGAACAGCAAATGCACAGGACAGAACGTGATACCCGGCTCCTGAGGGGCCTGGGTTCAGAGTCGCGCGGAGGCAGCGTGAGCCAGGGCTGCCTCATCCCAGTGAGGATGGCTTGGGGGAGGGTGTGTGGAGGGGGGGCGGGCAGAGGCAGGGCGGGCTCTGGGACCGTAAGCAAATCCTTCACCTAACGTCAAGCCTCTCTGCTCCCATCTGCCCAGTGGATGCACAGCCCCTGTGTCCCGGGCTGTGGCGGGAATGAAAGGAGATGCCGGAGGCAGGAAGGCTCAGGGAGGGGTCGACAGTGTCACTGAGGGGCCGGAGACGGGACGGGGAGCCTTGAGCCTCTGGGCCTTGCGCGGCGCTGAAGCAGTGGCCACGGAGGCCACTGGGTGGCGCCAGCGACCCTCCCGCGGCAAAGAGGGACAGGGACAGGGAGCGGGCAGCGTCCAGGCAGGGCGACGGGGAGCGGTCTCTGCCCCATCCAGAACACCTCAGGCTTCCTGCCCTGGTGTTTGGGCACTTCTCTTATTGGGACTGGACTCGGCACACGGTAATGCCTGAGCCCAAACCAGTTCAAAACCTTGATGTTATCGATTGTAACCACAATTAACAAACGTAGAGCTCCTTCTGAGAACCCGCACTTAGGAGAGTGGTTTGATTTAGGATTGCATTCAGACCTTTTATTCCTTGAGAAATGTAAAAGTGCATAAACAGCTCATAAGATTTTGTCAAAAGTCAAAGCATTCTGATCTCCTTGGATGTTTTTCATTTCTGTTTTTCATTTCTGATTTGTCTAATTATTCTCATGTACAAAATTCTCTTTTTATTTTATTTTATTTTGGGGAGTAGGGCTCTCACTCTTTTGCCCAGATTGGAGTGCAGTGGCACCATCATGGCTCATGCAGCCTCAAACTCTTTGGTTCAGGCAACCCTCCTGTCTCAGCTTCCTAAGTAGCTGGGACTATGGGCATAGGCATACACCACCATGCCCAGCTAATTTTTTTTTTTGGATAGACAAGATCTCATTATATTGCTCAGACTGGTCTCAAACTCCTGGGCTCAAGTGATCTTCCTGCCTTGGCCTTCCAAAGATTACAGGCATGAGCCTAGTTTATTTTTAAAGAAAGTACTTTGTTGGCCAAATGGACCTCCACTGGCTATGGCTGGGGAGTCTTTTTAGGGTCCCTCTTACTAATTTACTTTTTTCCTTGCCTTTTACTCTTGGAAGGCAGGGACCCATTTGCTATCCTGTGATCTGGTACCGGGAAGCCACCAGTGCTGAACATGCAAGGTGTGCTGAGGACTGAGGAGGTGTCCCAGGGAACAAGATGTGGAGATTTAACAAATGTATTTTGTGTACCACCTACATGCTGGCAGTATATTGTGTCACTTATTTAATCCTCACAATAGTTCCATGAGTTAAGCTCTACAAGTTTCTAAATTTCATGATAAAGAAATAGTAGCAGAAGGTTTAACTAATATGGCACAAAGACTAACAATTATTTTCAAACTTTGCTAAGATTTATTGTGCACTTACTATGTGCCAGCCACAATGCTAGTGTTTTGCACAAATTGCTCCATGTAACCCTCTCTCTGATCCTTTGAGGTGGGTTCATAATCATTTTTTTTTTTAATTGTAGAGATGAGGTTTCGCCAAGTTGCCCAGGCGAGTCTTGAACCCGCAGGCTCAGGCAATCCACTCACCTCAGCCTCCCAAAGGCGCGGGATTACAGGCTGAGCCACCTAATATCAAATTCAAAAATATATAAGTAGAATTAAAGTGTTGTGCTTGTTATTACCAAATTCGCTTCAATCCAAAAGTTGATATACATCCAATCTCATATTCTTTTATTATAAAATATTTCAGGTACATAGAATTCAATTTTGAGAAAATTGGGCTGAAGATTATTTTCAAATGTTGCTAATGTTTACTGTGCACTTACCACATGTCAGGTATAATACTAATGTTTTGCCTAAGTTGCTCCATATAACCTTCTCTCTGATCCTTTGAGGTAGGTTCTTGTCTTATCTTCCTTTTTTTAGAAGAGGACACAGACAGGGCATGGTGAAATAATTTGTTCATGCTGTTGCTGGGTGGGTGCAGTGTGATGCTCTGTGGGTTCTTTGGGCCCAACACAGAAAAGCATTTCAGAGGGGCCACTGTTTTAAAAGATTTTATAAGAAAGAGAGAGAGAGAGAGAGAGAGAGAGAGAGAGAGAGAGAGAGAGAGAGAGAGAGAGAATGCCTGATGCCTGATAGGTATGAGCATCTTGAGAGAAAGAACATGTGCTTGCCTTTGACAAGAAACTTTAAATACTTTTACAATTATTAAGCTAACTGTGAACTACCTGCACAACAAAGCTGTATGTATTTGGACATGGGTTTTGATGACCATCTCTCCAACTCTGATAAGCCAAGACAATGAACTGCAGGTATCTGGTCACAAGTTTTGATGACTACCTCTCAACTTTCTAAGGTCACAAGGACCTTCTAAATAAAATTATTGCCTAACTGGATTTGGGTTTTTCTTAAAACATCACCTGCCTCAGTGCTATACAACTTGTAAGTTGTAGACCTAGACTTAAAAGAAAAACAAAGGACCAGTGGAACGGGATAGTGAGTCTGGAAGCAAAACTTCAATTTCTCCACCAACTCAGCTTTGACAAAGGCTCCACCAACAACCACTGGAGAGAGGAGAACCTATTCAATAAATGGTGCTGGAAAAATTGAACATGTGCAGAAGAATAAAACAGGACCCCTACCTATCTCCATACACAAAAAATCAACTCCAAATGGATCAAAGACCTAAATGTAAAACCTCAAATGTTAAAAATCTTAGAAAACACAGGAGACATCATTATGATCAATTCCTGATCAAAACCCCAAAAGCCCTTGCCACAAGAGATAAGATTGACAAGTGGGACCTCATCAAACTGAAAAGCTTCTGCAAAGCAAAAGAAATAATCAAGAGAGTGGGGTGACAGACCAAAAGAAATAATCAAGACAGTGGGGTGACAGGATGGGAAAAAATATATTTGTCAACTGCATACCTGACAAAGGCCTAACATCCAGGATCTACAAGGAACTCAAACACGTCAAAAGGAAAAAAATAAACAACCCCATTATAAAGTGAGCAAAAGACATGAATATACACTTCTCAAAAGAAGACATACAAGCAGCCAACAGACACATGAAAAAATGCTCAGGCTCACTAACCATCAGAGAAATGCCAATCAAAACCACATTGAGATACCACCTAACTCCAGTAAGAATGGCCATCATTAATAAAACTAGCAACAACAGATGTTGGCAAGAATGTGGAGAAGAGGGAACACTTCTAAACTGCTGGGTGGGAATGCAAACTAGTTCAACCTCTATGGAAAACAGTGTGGTGATGTGTAAAAGAACTAGAAATTGACCTTCCATACAACCTAGCAATCCCCTTTCTGGGAATATACTTGGAGGACCTTAAATCACTCTACAAAAAAGATTCCTGCACAGGCATGCTTATTGCAGCATGATTTACAAAAGACATGGAACCAACTGTGCTGCCAATCGAAACTGGACTGGATAAAAAAATATGGTACATATACACATTGGAATATGGAATATTATGCAGCCATAAAGGACAAAATTATGGACTTTGCAGCAACTTGGATGGATTTAGAGTCTATAATACTCAGTGATCTATCACAGAAACAAAAAACTGAGTACCACATGTTCTCACTCATAAGTGGACACTTATTGAGTTATAGCAGTTATCATTATACTGTAAGAAAAGGATTGCCAGGAAGCTGCTGGGGAGGAGAGGAATGGGGGAGTGCCACATAACATCAGTAAGGGTACCTGATCTCAAACCAGGTGAAGGAGAACCAAAGGGATGCCAAATTTACTTGTACAATGACCACTTGTATACTTAATCCTGAATTGTTCTCCACATCTTTAAAACTAAAAAATTTTTTAAAAAAAGGAGAAAAAGAAGTGAAAGACTGACCATGTAATAAGATACGGAATTAGTTGTGGAGACGTTCTCAGGTCAGTCATGTTTTTGAAATATATCCCGTGGTAATTTCTGGAATCAAAGTAACACATGGGCTCCTGTGTATATAAACCCAGTCCGTGGAAGAGATGGTCTGCTTGCCCTTCCTTGTTTCTGGGCCCAGACAACCAGCTATCACCCTTCCAGGAAGGAGCGACAGTGACTCTATAGCCCGGTTAGCCTCTCTTAACTCAGTGATGCTGAAACCTCAAACTTGACACTTGAAAGAAACACTTGGGTGTGCTCCGTGGCTCAGCCTGTAATCCCAGCACTTGGGAAGGCCGAGGCAAGTGGATTGCCTGAGTCAGTGGGTTCGAGACCCACCCAGGCAACTTGGCGAGACCTTGTCTCTACAATACATCAAAAATTAGCCGGGCATGGTAGCACTTGCCTGTAGTTCCGCTTACTTGGAAGACTGAGGTGGAAGAATTGCTGGAGCCCAGCAGGTTGAGGCTGCGGTGGCTGGGAGCGGCCACTGCACTCCAGTCTGGGCGACAGAGTGAGACTCCAACTCGAAAGGAAGGAAGGAAGGAAGGAAGGAAGAAAACATGGAAGGAAACACTTGTCTGTTAAGCACTTGCAGATCAGTCAAGATTGTAGAGGAATCCCCCAAGGAAATGAGATGGGTGATGGGATCTGGCCTCTGATGATTTCTATTTTATGGAATGCCTAGTGTTGTGGGAATCTGAAAAGGAAGAGTTTTAACACACGTTCCCCTCCCAGTTTACAGGGATATGGATTGAGAGCTGGTGGGGAGGAGTCACTGAAGAACAGGGTCACTCTAAATATTTTGGCTTTTTTTACATTCTTTTTTGTATTAGGAGGAATAAGATTATCACAGCACTAAAATTACACTATGTTCTGTCAAGTGAATTGCTGTGGTTTGTACCCTCCCAAATTCATGATGAAATTTAATTGTCATGTAACAGTATAAAGATGTGGGACCTTTAAGATTAAGCCATGACGCCTCTGCCCTTATGAATAGATTAATACCATCAAGGTGGGAGTCGGTTCCTTATAAAAAGAGTTCAGTCCCCTCTTGCTCTCTTTCCTGCTCCTCTGTCATGGGATATTGTAGCACAAAGGCCCTCGCCAGATGTCAGCTCCTCAATCCTGGACTTTCCAGCCCCCAGAGCTGTAAGAAATAAATCCCTGTTTATAAATTTCCCAGCCTCAGGTATTCCATTACAACAGTGTAACATGAGCTATGTTATAAATCTGTTAAAATTCATAATGTTTAGAGAATTAAAAAAGATGGAATTTAAGATTTACCTCATTAAGAATACCTCTCTTATACCAGAGTAAGGCAATTAACCCTGTGGTTCAAGAAAAACTCCTATGCAATCTGAGGCAAATGGAGAGTTTTTCTGGCTTAATTTAGAAACCACTTCCCCCACAGAGCCCAAAGGGTCACAAAATTAGAATAACTTAACTAGAAAGCCTCTGGTGACTTTTTTCCCTGTTGAAGAATATTATGATGTATTTGTCTAATGCACAGAGTACTTTGAGACTCAGATATTAAACAAAAATAATAAACTCTCAAGAACCATAACTCACTTGGTTGCTTTGCTGGTAAAGCATATCTTGTCTTACTGAGCTTCCTCTAAAAATAAGATTAAGAGAACTAGAAAATGGATAAGAATATTGTGGCATTCTTTCCAAGGTAAGTTTGTTGAAGTTTCACTAGTGTTTTCAGTCTTCCCATAATGTGTATTTTAACATTTAAAAGTATTCCAATTACATTACAAAAATAGGAGAACCACTATAATTCAATAATTTAATTTTTAGAATGTTTACAAAGTATTTTTCAAATCCTTTTGATAAATAATTCAATAAATATAACATAAATAAATATAAGTTCACCTGCTTTCATGAACACAAAATTATATAAATAAATATTTTAAAATAAATTATGCTAGCATGTTTGCTTCTACAAACACTTTGCTACAGAAATAGCTTATACATCCTTGTTCTTCTATTAAAGGGATAGAAAAACACATTCAGGAAGTATACTTTCCCTCCTTAGCAATTTGCTCATGAAAACTTAAAAACAATTTATCCATGGTAAATGTTAGAGATCCCTGATCAAAGGCATCGTGTCATGTAGATGCAACAGGCCCATCCTTCAAATTTTGGGTGGTGCAAACATAAGCATGGGAATTCCTTAAGTAGGGCCAGATTGAGCCTCCCCTAGTAGCCCATCCACATCCCAATACATTTTCTCCATTTCGAATTGTTTATGAAGATGCCTTGAGGATGGGGAGGGACCTCAGCCTCTTAGGAAGCATTCAGGTAGTTCATCACTCTGTCAATAGTCACCGCCCGAATTCTGAAAGCATGAAGAAGTATGCAGAGCTTGATTTTAGTTTTATAAAAATCCGGTTCTTCATGGGAGAGGTTTTGTGGTGCAGTCTCACTGTTGAAACTCAGGGCCTAGGAAAATAAATATTAAGCATGACGTAGATGGTATTCCAAAATTAAGACGTTCATTTATATAAATGGGTGAAACCAATACATGTTTCAGAGACTGCTACCCATTCCCTCCTCACGATTCTAAATCCAGCCCAAATCTACTCCCAGCCAGATGGCCAGGCAGAAAATGAGAGAATAAATACTCACTATCCAAGCACCTCAGCATGCATTTTTGTTTGTTTGTTTTATAGACGGAGTCTTGCTCTATCATCCAGGCTTGAGTGCAGTGGCACAATCATGGTTCACTGTAACCTCAAACTCGGGGTCTCAAGTGATCCTCCTGCCTCAGCCATCCTAGTAGCTGGGTCTACAGGTGCACATCATCATGCTTGCTTATTTATTTTTTTATTTTTATAGCAATGGGGGATCTTTCTACGTTGCCCAGGCTGGCCTCGAATTCCTGGCCTCAAGTGATCCTCCCACTTCTATCTCTCCAAGTAGCTTGGCCTACAGGCACATACCACTACACCTGGCTAATTTTTTATGATTATTTTTTGTAGAAATGGGGGTCTTGCTATGTTTCCCAGGCTAGTATTAGACTCCTGGTCTTAACAATCCTCCTGTCTTGGCCTCCCAAAGTCCTGGGATTATAGGCATTAGACACCATACCTGGCCATCATGCACCTTCATTGAGCTCTGAAAAGATCCCTAAAGCTGTTCAGAAAATCATCAGCGGGAGTTGCATTTTAGAAAGGAACAGTTCCTTTAAGATGACATCTGCTGCAGTGTCTTATTAATTTTTATATATGTTGTGTTAAGAGGCCCAGTTCTGTCTAGAACAGGGAGGTGATGGATTGCTATTGATCAGAACTCCCAATCATTCATGGCCTTGTTAACGGAAGATATGCCATTTGTATCAGATAAGGACACCTGGCAACAGATTTCCCAAGTTTAGCCTTTTGATTTGATAACACAAGACCTTATATTTGCACATGAGTCAAAGTTTCACATGTTCCTTACAAAACGCCTAAAAGAAAGGTAGTTAAAACCAAGACATTCCACTTTACAGAGGGGGAAACTGAGGCACAGAAGGGTTAAGTGATTTGGATATAGTTGTCTGGTTACTGGTAGAACTGATTCCAGTACCCAATCACACAACTCTTGATCTCGAAAATAAAGATGGTAGTATTCTTTGATACTTGCATGAAGTTCACTGCCTTTCAAACAAGTAACTTAGCATGTGCACACACATACATACAAATAATAAAATAAATCAATTACTTTTCAGACAATGATTTTTACCACCATATTTTATCCCATGCCCAGTCACCAAAGCACTCAACCTCTTATTTATTTATTTATTATTTATCAGGTGATCCTCCCACCTCAGACTTCTGAGTAGTGAGGATTATAGGCAGGTGCCACCACACCTGGCTAATTTTTTTTTTCTTAGAGACGAGGACTCACTATATTGTCCAGGCTGGTCTTGAACTCCTGGGCTCAAGCAGTCCTCCCACCTCAACCTCCCAAGGTGCTGTGATTGCAGCTATGAGCCACTGCATCTGGCCCATCCTCTCTTATGTAAATATTTCTATGTTTTGTATTAGCATCATGTGCTATGGTGATTCAGAAAATGACCAAGCAAGCTCTTGCCTATGAGCAACATCGTAGAAGTCCCTCAGATGATAGGTCATTCTTTTGTGTTGTTCACGTTTATACTGAGTCATAACCAGGCACCCTTCTTGCTTGTTCTGCCCAGTAATATCTGCAGATTTGCATGCCAGCACCTGCATGTGCACCTCCTGGAGGCTGTAGGACTGAATGAGATGGGAAGTGTCCTGACTCTACCTCTTACAGGCTACATGACCCCAGACAAGTGGTTTAAGTCTTCTAAGGTTCAGTTTCCTCCTCTGTATAGAGCCCATATGGTTGGTGGGGAGATGACAAAAGAAAATGCATGAAAACATTTGCAGAGAACCTGGTGCACACTACGTGGCCAACACATGGGAGGCTGGTTTTCTTAATGTGACTGTTCACATTTGCCCTCACTGTAGGGGGCACCCTCGAGACTGCCTTTCAGAAAATGTAGCTCTGAAGGGCTTTTACCAGGGCAGGAATTCTGGGCTGCTACCAATCCAGGAAGGGCTGATTTTATACCTCTGCATCAAGGAACTTTCTGGCTATCTCCAACATGAAGAAGGTGCTCTCTCACAGACAGAATGAGGCCTTACCTGCATCAGCTCATCAATAACTGATAGCATGTTTTCATCTAGCGAGATCTGCCTCTTGGGATCCTTCAGAAGGTTTGTATTGATAGCCTTGAACTCTACCTGGTACATCTTCAAGTCTTCATAGATACTATTAAGGCACAGGGTCTGTGTGATATGACAAAAATGGGGAAGGAAGCTTTCAGAGGGGCTGAAACATCTCATCTCCCCCCTTGCATTTGAGGAAAGAATTGTGTGTCTTACCATCATAAAAGAGGTCTTCCTGGAGGCCAGGCAACTCCCATTCTACAAGAAGAAATAATCAGACGTCAGTAACATGGATTCATCATAGGGGCTAAAACCTTTCATGTTCTGACTTACAGTGATAAAAGAAGTCTCTTGGGAAGCCAGGCAACTCTCATTCTAGAGGAGAAAAAAATCATGTATCAAAGATATAAATTCTTAATATAAATCTTTTTGGCTTTTCATCACAAACATATGTTGTTTTATTATGGTAAAAACACATCACATGAAATTTGCCATCTTAATAATTTCTTAAGTGTACAGTTCAGGAGTGTTAAGTTATACTCACATTGTTGCCAAAAAAATCTGTTTTTATAATTTTTTTCCCCACATGTAAATTTGGAGGTAGGACCTATTAAGATTCCCTAATGATGGACACCAGTCACAGGTTCATTTTTGGAAGCAGATAAGTTTGGATGCCCAACTCTTAACTGTGCCCCATGCTTTGAGAGGAAAAGCTTCTATACCTTGGTTAATTCCAGGGGTAAACAGGCCTTCACTGTGCTGGTTTTATCTTTTGTGATATCTTCATGATCAATCTCTTCAGAAGTACAGGAGTAAAATTCTAGGATTTGTCTGGTCTGTGCAAAAAAAAAAAAAAAAAAGGAAGACAGAAAACCTCCATTTGTAACATTAAAAGGGTACCTGGCTCCCTATGAGGCTGGTAGCCCAGGGTGCCAGCAAGGCTCCAGCTGGCTGCCCTGGACCTGGAGGAAATTCTGGCTCTTCATAAGATAAAAGGAAATCTGTTATCTGCATTCCCTCTCTTGTTCTTCTCTCTTTTTGCTTAGAATGTGTTTTTTCTAGATGACATCTTTTTACATAAACACCATAAATCATTTCAACAGGCTGTGCTAATCAGCCTCTACACTACACTGTGACACTTGCTTCTGGTGAAAATGGCTTCTTTTTGCCAAAAATGCCCGGGTTTTGTGAATGTATTTTTCAAGTACACCTTCTAAAGGGAAAGATGGTAAGGCCACAGCTTGATGGATATAACAAACATGAAAGCCCTGAAGATAATTTAGTTTGCAGTACACACACATAAATATGCACACACAAACACACATGCACATATGTATACACATACACACGCACACAGACACGTACATATGTCATCTTACAAAAGTGCTGAAAAGTACTGTTGGGTAAAATTGTGAAATGCATCTTAAGAAGTAAAAGACTTTATGGTTGGAAACTTTCAATCACCTGATGTGTGTTATTCAACCACCTGGTGTGTGCCAAGGTCTCCCTCAAGTACTAAGAACATGACAAGAAGGCTAGGTGTGGTAGCTCACGTCTATAATCCCAGCACTTTGGGAGGTGGAGGAGGGAGCATTGCTTGAGCCCAAGGAGTTCTAGACCAGCCTGATCAACACAGTGAGTCCTCATCTCTACAAAAAATAAAATAGGGCAACTCCGTTTGGGTCCCCTCCCACTGTGGGAGCTTTTTCTGTCCTCTCAATAAATCCTGGTTTAAAAAAAAATTAGCCAGTGGCGCACCTGTAGTCCTTGCTACTCAGGAGGCTGAGGCAGAAGGATCACCCGAGCCCAGGAAATCGAGGCTGTGGTGAGCTATGATGGCACCACTGCACTCCAGTCTGGGCAACACAGTGAGACCCTGACTCAAGGAAAAAAGAAAAAGAAAAAAAAAAGAGAACATGATGAAAAGGCCCATGTCAAGCCCTTCTGAATTCCAAGTTTAGCCGGGAGATGGGCAAGTGTCCAAATGACTGGGAGGTACACCGGGGGGTGAGAAGAGCTGGAAGGGGCTAAAGGCTTGGAGAAGGGCAGAAAGGGAAGCAACGCCTCACTGGAGATGGAGAGCACCTGCACTAAAGGGATGAGGATGTTGACTGGTAGAAGCAGAGAATGTCAGGTAGGGGCAACTGCCGGGGCTGAGAACCAGGCCCTAAAAATACAGAACACGTCTGGGCCCTGGTAGAGAAATCCCTCTTTGTGGCAGGATTAATGTCCTGCCTCCAAAGAGACCCACCTCTCAGGCCTGAACTTGGGAATATGCTATGAGTCTTGGCAAAGAGGAATTAAGGTTCAGGTGACATTCAGGATGCCAACCAGCTGATCTTACAAGACAGAGGTGACCCTGGATCACCTGGGTGAGCCCAATGTCATCATTAGTGGAAGAGGGGACAGAAGGTCAGTTTATGGCGATGCAACTTGAGAAAGACTAAACCAGCCAGTGCTGGGTTTGATGATAGAAGGGCCACAAACCAAGGAATGTGGGCCTCCAGAACCTTCAAACGGCAAAGCAACAGAGTCACCCCAAGAGCTTCCAGAAGAGGCTACAGTTCTGCTGACACTTTGATTTTAGCCCAGTAGGCCCAATTTTGGACATTTTTTTTTCTAGAGATGAGGGCTCACTATGTTGCCTAGGCTGGTCTTGAACTCCTGCGCTCAAACCTCAGCCTCCCAAAGTGCTAGGATCATAGGTGTAAGCCACTATGCCCAGTTTATTTTGGGCTTCTGATAGCCAGAGTCGCAAGAGAATAGATATGTGTTGTTTAAACCAACCAAGTTTTTGTTAATTTGTGACATCAGCAATAGGAAACTAACACAGCATTCCTGGGGGTGTTTAAACAGAACTGGACAGCCACTACCCTGAGCAGGTTATGAGGGATTAGATTTGGAGGTGTGGGCCCAGGGTTGAGATGCTTTAGGTCTTCTCAAGAGAAGCTAGAAATTTGGAATTTTATATGAAAGACAATTTTCTTTCTTTTTTTTTTTTTGAGTTGGAGTCTCACTCTGTCGCCCAGACTGGAGTGCAGTGGCCGCTCCCGGCCACCGCAGCCTCGACCTGCTGGGCTCCGATGATCCTTCCGCCTCAGCCTTCCAGAAAGACAATTTTCAATAACATCACATTCAAAAATACGAATAAATACATGGGTCAAACTCTACAAATCTGTGGGTTGGACATGACCTGCAAATCACATGCATCTGCCATGTGTTTTTTTCAGCAGTACGTTGGTTTTTCTGGCAAATCTGACAAACAAATGACATCAAAGCATCAACCTGAATTCTGTAATCCTGTGTCCCTTAGGCTGCATCTGGGGGTAGAAGAGTCAGCTTCCTCCACACATAAAGCACCTATGTAAATGGGAACACCTACATCTTATCCATAGTGAATCTTTCTGCAGAAAACAAAGCAGCATTTTGGAAGGCTGAGGTGAGTGGATCACCTGAGGCCAGGAGTTTGAGACCAGCCTGGGCAATATAGCGAGACCTCATTTGTACAAAAAAACAGAATAAAAAAATTAGCCAGCCATAGCAGTGGTACACCTGTAGTCCCCACTATTCAGGAGGCTGAAGTGGAAGGAACGTTTGGGCCCAGGAGGTCGAGGCTGTAATGAGCTACGATCACACCATTGCACTCCAGCCTGGGCGACAGAGTGAGACCCTGCCTCTCCAAAAACAGATTCTAAAACAAAAACAAAGCCGTTTTCACTTGCTGGACTAATCAAGACCTACTGAACTGTGAGGGGCAATTGCAAGCACATCATGAAAGGTTAGAAGGCAAGGAAAGAGTTCCTCAACAAGATCTTGTGGCATCGTGCTTATGATAAGCTATCCTTAAGGCTACCTCCAGACAACACTCAAGAATGATTTCGTAGATATCAGAAAGCCTAAAGGACATCTTATAAAACACTGGTTCTTAGACTTTGTAGCAATAGCGATTGAAGTAGTATGTATGCATGCATTTTATTTATTTTTAGGGTAAGGCCTGGCTCTGTTGCCCAGGTTGGAATGCAGTGATATGATGATATGATCATAGCTCACTGAACTCCTGGGCTCAAGTGAACCTTCCTGAGTGCAGGAGTGCACCACCATGCCTGGCTAATCTTTTGTTTTTGGAGACGAGGTCTCACTGTGTTGCCCAGGCTGGCCTCCAAACTCCTGGTCTCAAGGGATCATCCCACCTCAACCTCCCAAAGCATTGGAATTACAAGCAGGAGCCACTGTGCCTGACCCGGAATAGTTTTTAAAGGGCAAAAAAATTTTGGAACTAAAATATGAAACCTAAAAGCATGAACAGGACTGTAAATAAAATTAGCTAACTTTCCCCCTCAAAAATGAAGGCTGCACAAGTACTGTCACATCCTCGCTGAGATTAACCGGGTGGGAGCCGGGTAAGCAGCAGAAGGGACAAGGCAATTCACCTTTGCAGGCTCCCTCCCCCCAGCACAGAGTGTGCACCTAACAACTGCTTCTGGGATCGATCAGCAGAATCAGGGCAGCAGTGTGGACGTGACACAATTCCATCTCTATTGGAAGGCCGCGGGGATGCTGTCGATACCCACTTTACTCCGTGTCGACACAGCCAAGACCAATGCCAGTGTAATGAACTACTCCTGCCTTGTCAGAGACACAGTTCCACGACTCTTTAGCTATAGTTGAGCCACTTGTGAGCTCCCCTGCTGTGCCCTTGGCAGCTACTGATGACCCTGCACCTCTTCCCTGTGGTCTCCTCAGGTGGAGAGTGTGGGTGAGAAGCTCCTCCCTTGGGGAGGTTGCACGGACAAGGAGACACAGGGGAACACAAAGCTCACCTTCTGAAGCATGCTGCCGACAGCCCTCAGCAGGTTTTGGGAGTGGTGAAGACACTGAAACATTCCTGGGCCTGGTGTGGCCCCGGGAAGATTCCTGGCTACGCTGAGGTGGCCCAGGAGGACCAGGGTGGCCACAAGGAGGAGGCCTGGAAGGAAAGTGAGTCAGGCTGAGCTGTCGGCCTGGGTGGGCTGCCTGGCCCTTCCATGTGCTCTGGCGGTCTTCACCCATCCATCTTTGCTGGTTGCCACCACCCCATCCATGTCCAACCACACCTCCCTCCAACAACCAGAGTTGGATCAAGTTATTAGAAGCAACACTCTAGTACTAGAAGCCAGTTCCCTGGAAGGGCCCTTGATGAGCTCGGTCAAGGGTGCTGGACCCAGAGCTCACTCAGACAAACCCTCCGTGTTTTCAACAGGGAAACCGAGGCCATGCGGGAAAGGGACTGGCTCAGACTCAGGCCCCAGTGTCCTACTTTAGAGCTGGCTGGGATCTGCTTTCTTAGAGTTGTAGCTGAGGGATTCTAGGCAAGAAGTCAGGAAGGCAGGAACTACCTTCTGCTAGGCCTCAGTTTCCCATCTGTGAAGTGGGCATGATGACAGCTCACCCAGCTGTTTCAAGATGGAAAGAGCCAACATCCTACTGAGGGCATGGGGAGCCCCCAATCCGCCTCTCCCCCTCTTCGCAGGAGATCGCTGAAGTCCCCAGTCTCCTTTGGGCGTCCTGAGTCCCTGCCTCCTCGCCCCAGGCAGCCCCTCCCCACCCCAAGGCGCCCGACTGGTCACTCACCGCGCGGGGGACACATGCTGAACCGGCACCAGGGGACACCGAGAGCGCAGCTGGATGGGACTGGCGGCCGCGGCAGGTGAGGGCGGAGGCTGGGACGCTGACCCCGGGGCCACATTTTATAATTGCCCCGAGGGCGGCAGGACTTTCCCGGGACTCCGGGCTCTTGCTTTCTCTCTCTCTCTCTGTCTCTCTCTACATCAGCCTCTCGGTGACACGTGCGCCTGGCCCGCGGGGCTGCGGCGCTTTCGGGTTAACTCCGGGATGCGCGGCTGCGGTGGTTCCGGGACGGCCCCGCCGCCTCCGGACCGGCCCAAAGCGAAAGCGAAATTCCTGCAGAGCCAGTGCAGGGGTCCACGGGCAGGCCCAAGGCCACCCACCTCCCGCCTACTTGCCCTCTCCTCGGCGCGGGGTCCCCGGACGCTCCGGTCGCGGCCGCCCGCCCCGCCCGCCTCCGCCGCCGCTCAGCGACCCCTCCCGACGGAGCGCTGGCGTGGCGCCGTCCACTTCCAAGTGCCTTCGACTTGACCGCCTGCCTAGCTCTGGATGGGAGTGGGCAAAGCACTCATTGTCGTTCACCCCCGCCGATGGCCCACTATGTTCCAGGGCGATACTGAGCTGGGCGCGGGACCCTCAGGGGGACAGGAACCTTTGGGGCCATCCTACTCCAGGCCTGACCCCGTGTGTTTTTGAGTTCATAAATCTTCTCTGAAACATGAAAAGGGGTGGAAGCTGGCTGTGCAGGTCTCCTCTTCCCTCCCCTCCCCTTCCCTCCCCTCCTCTCTCTTCCTCTCTCGGTTTCCCTCTCTCTCTCCCTTCTCTACCCCCCTTTGTCCTTCTCCTTCTTCCCCCCCCCCCCCCCCCGTTTCCCTCTCTCTAACCCTCTCTCCTTCTCTCTTTCCCTTTGCCTTTCTCTCTCTCTCTCTTTCTCTCTCTCTCTCTCCCCCAACCCCTGAGTCCCCATGGAACTTTGGACAGAAGAGGTCACTGTGAGCCTTGGAGTGTGACGATGAACACCCTGCAGAGATGACCTCTGTTGAAGATGGGGGAACCAGGTCGATGAGGAGAACACTGCCTGGTAGCCCCCTGTTTTGACTCAGGCCAGGTGGATCATCTGCTTGAAGGGGATGATCCACACTTGAAGGAGACAGAGCTCATTGGGAGCAGTGGGAGCTGGGAGACAGCAAAACCTTGCCTGAGAGTTAAAGGGCAATAGGCAGTAGACCACTTCCAGTGGAAGGGCAAGCATGTTTTAGACAGGCAGAGAGGAATCAGAAGCACAGTCGGGAGGGTGGAAGGAACAGGGTGAGCAGCAGGGATGCTCGAGGGCCCATGGGCCAACGTCTGGTAAAGCCTCAGCAGGAGGGAAACGAAGGCCTGAGAATGGCAGGATGGAGTTTGGTCCAGGTCCTGCTTCCTATAAGAGTGGACTGAGCTAGAGGAGGGCATAAGACATTCCATTTTGGATGTGCTGGTTTGAGGTTCCTGTGGGACTTTTTCAGTTCACTTATTTCTCCCACAGGCATTAGTCACCCTGGGTGTGGTAGGGTGGGAGGATATGTTTGGTTACTGACTTGGAACTTCCAATAGACCTGACTGCACCAGGGCCACATAACCTAATAGAGGGGGCTACTAGGACCCAATCTCAGACAGGGTGAAGTCTTTGGGTACACAAGAGAGAAGAATCAGTGCTTCCTCCTTCTCTCCTCTAGGTCCCCAAGGAAATCTGGATAATGAGGTCACTGTGAGCCCTGGGGTCCCATGCCACCATGAGCACTCAGGAGGGCAGACTTCTGCTGAAAATGAGGGGACCAGGCCAATGAAGAGACTGCCCCATGGTATCCCCTGTTTTGACTTAGGCTGGGTGAATCATCTGCTTGAAGGGGATGAGGCTTCACCGCAGAGAATTTTAGGTATGTGTAAAATGAGAGAGATGGCTGAGCTCCAAGGACCCTTCCTTTGCTGCTATCTGTGAATTTCCCCATAGGGATACAGAGCAATGCATTGTCAGAAACAATAGCACATGTAGAAGTTTGTGTGAAGCAAATGACAGGTGCAGAGTTGTGTTGTGGCCACATGGGTTTAGTGTGGAGTTTAATGTACTTGAAGTCAGAATGAAGTCAAGTTGATCACAAGTGGGCTGTTTTCCCCTTGGAAGGGCCACCTCCTGTGGAAAAGTAATTTCTGCTGCTTAGATGAGCACAGGGCTACTGTTCAGAATAGATTCTTGGCCACTGGACGCAGTTTCTAACTTATACTTTGGTGAAACAATTTCCTGAAGTGCTGCATATACTGTAGCCAAGATGGAATGAAAACCTTTGGGATAACATTACTTTTCTATACGAGATATTCTTTGCTTACAGTCACTGCTACATAGCACTGTACTAGCAGCCTGGACCAATGCTATAAGGAAAGAAAAGGAAGTGAGAAATATAAACTTAAAAAGAAAAAGGTAAAATTGTCATTATTTACAGTTCATATTCAAAAATTTTTAAAAAGACAGAATTAAGAAAACAACAACTAGAACCAAGAAGAACATTCAGCAACGTCACTGGATACACACTGAGCATTTTTTAAAAAAGTAAACCAGTTTTCTTTATATCTGCAACAACCCATCAGAAGATGTGATAAATACAAGATAGTAGCCGGGCATGGTGGATTATATCTGTAATATCAATCCTTTGGGAGACTGAGGCAGGAGAATTGCTTGAGTCTGGGAGTTTGAAACTAGCCTGGGCAACATGGCTAGACCCTATGTCTACAAAAAGAATTTTTTTTTTCAATTAGTCACATGTGGTGGTGCATACCTGTAGTCCTGGCTTCTTGGGAGGATAAGGTAGGAGGATTATTTGGTCCCAGGAGTTCGAGGCTGCAGTGAATTTAGATCATGTCACTGCACTCCAACCTGGGCAACAGTGTGAGATCCTGTCTGTAAACAAACAAACAAATAAAAAACAAAATAGCATTCATTGAAGCAACCAAACTGTAAAGTAATTGTCTGTTGATAGAGAGGAAGTATAGTGGCTAAGAGTTTGGACTCTAAACTATTTGAATACAAGTTCTGCTACTTGCTGTGTGTTCTTGGGAAAATTATTTATCTTTCTGGGTTTGGTTTTCTCATCTGGAAAATTGTGGTAATAAAAATACCTACAATAGAGAGCTCTTGTGATTATTACATGAGTTAGAATAATCACAGAATAATCTCTGGAAAAAAAAGTGAAAGTCTAATCAAGAGCACAGTGTAATTTAACTAAATAATTGTATATCCTCGAATGGAACTTCTCTTTAAATAAAAAGCTTGGGTCTCTTAGAATTAATTTACATATTCAATGTAATTTCAATACAAACTACAAATAATTTTCTCAGAACCTTAATAATAAACCTGCTCTAAAATACATATGTAAGAATAAAGTCAAAAATTGACTGGGTGTGGTAGCACGTGCCTGTAGTTCCAGCTACTTGGGTAGCTGAGGCTAAAGGATTGCTGGCGCCTAGCAGGTTGATGCTGGGGTGGCTATGAGTGTGCCACCGCACTCCAGCCTGGGCAACAGAGTGAGATGCCAACTCAAAAACACAAAACTAAAACAAAGTAAATGAATATCTGTGCTAATCTTTTAAAGCAATAATGAAGGGGGGATGAACTCTATCAGATATAAACATAATTCAAAACAATAGAAATAAAAATAGTGGCATTGGCAAAAGGCCAGGCATATGGATGATTGAAATAAAGTAGAGAGAAAGAGACTCATGTATTTGGCAATTTATATAACATACAGACAACTCTCAGATCAATGAGGAAAGCATGGAATATTGAGTATAAAATGCTCCTTGTCTGGTGAAAATAAAACTGGACTCCAACTTAAAGCAACATCCAAAGGTGAATCCACTTGGAAGTGGATTAAAGACTAAATGAGAAAAGAAAAACTGTAATAATAGTAGGAGAAAATATAGAGGACTACCTTTGTTACTCAGAAATGGAAAGAACTTCTTAAAAAACTTCTAAAATTCCAGACCAGAGAGATACTGATAATTGCATTACATAAAAATGAAAGATTCTGTTGTACAAATTACTGTTATGCATGGACCAAATTAGCAGACAGCTGACAGATTGAGAGAAAACATTTTTCAATGTCTAAAACCAATAAAAGAATATACAAGGAACTCTTGCAAGTTATCTACCTAGTAGAAATGCGCAAAGCTCATGAACAGGAAATGTATAGAGAGGAAAACCCAAAGACTAATTGAGCATTAGGAGATGCTCACATGTATTATACTGGAAAATGCAAATGAAAACACTTTACAACTCTTAGACTGACAAAATTAGAACATTAGGTACTGGTAAATGTTGGGGATCTATCATAAAATGCAAGTAAACTGACATAGCTGTTTTGGAGGGCATTCTGGCATTACTTGTTCAGGTTAAGTATATTCACATCCATGACCCAGCTGTTCTGCCTTGGGTGTACATCCCAAGGAGATTCTCTTATGGGTCCATAAAAGGGTAGGTATGAGGATGCTCATTAAGTCCTTGTTTGCAGTGATGGAGAGCTGGAGGCAACCTAGTTGCTCACCAACAGGTGAGTGCATAGGTAAAATGTGAGGGACTCACTTCAAAAAAATTCTATAGCTGGGCTCGGTGGCTCAGCCTGTAATCCTGCGCCTTTGGGAGGCTGAGATGAGTGGATTGCCTGAGCCCGTGGGTTCGAGACCCGTCTGGGCAGGCGAGACCTCATCTCTACAATAAATAAAAAAAAAAAATTGGCCGGGCGTGGTAGCGCACTCTGTAATTCTGGCTACTCGGAAGGCTGAGGAGGAAGGATCACCGGAGCCCAGCAGGTTGAGGCTGCGGTGGCCGGGAGCGGCCCACTGCACTCCAGTCTGGGCGACAGAGTGAGACTCCAACTCAAAAAAAAAAAAATTCTATAGCAGTTAGAAAAAATGGACTAGATGTACATGCAGTAACATGGACGTGTGTGTGTGTGTGTGTGTGTGTGTGTGTGTGAGTCTCACTCTGTCGCCGAGGCTGAAGTGAAGTGGCTCGCTCATGGCCACCCCAGCGTTACCCTGCTGGGCTTAGGCAATCCTTGCACCTCAGTCTTCCAAGTAGCCAGAACTATAGGTGCACACTATCATGCCCAGCTAATTTTTTGATATACTGTAGAGACGAGGTCTCACCAAGTTGTCCAGGCTGGTTGCAAACCCTTAGGCTCAGGCAATCCTCTAGACTTGGCCTCTCAAAGTGCTGGGATTACAGGTTTGAGTCACCATGCCCGGCTGGATATATCTTAAAAATATAATGCTGGGTGAAATTATAAAGGTAAAAACAGAATAAGATATGTATATGTAATGCTATAAGTAGACAATTAAAACCCTTTTAGCTGGTTTTATTTTGGAATTAAAAAAAATTAGAAAAAGAAAAGGCAGCATCTCACAATCAAATATAATATTTCTGCAGCAAAATGTAGGGATAGCTACATTAAGTGGATAAAAACTATAAATATTCTCATGTTGTTTCTGTCAAATTTTGATGCTAAGTGAGTTGAAGAAAAAAACATTTGGAGTTCAGAGTTGTATACATTTAAAAATTGTAGATAAGTGATTGTGGGACTCTTTAAATGACAAATACATTCAAAGTAGTACACATTATACAAAGACTCAAAGGAACGTATGTTAGACACATTAGGATAGATCCCTCTGAGGAGTGACAGGAATGAGAATGAAGAATGGAGATAAAGAAAATATATAATTACATGCTTATATATAGATCAGAGAAAGGACCAATGATGTTATGATCACCTCAGTCTTCTTCATTTGAAGTTCTTTGACCAATAGGGAGATAACAGACACTCTTTCTGAGCAGATAATACAAAGTAGTTGTTTACAAGCTTCAATTGCCTTTGGTACATCCAGGTTGTTTTCCTGTTAGTTATTCCTTTCCCATTCAGTTCAAGCAATGGGCTAATCAAGGATCTTACATCACTAGGAGTCAAGGGCCTTTTCAAGAATTTGGCAGAATATACTGAAGGTCTATTTCTGTGGTTCTCAGCTGGAGATGATCTTGCTCCCCTGGGGACATTTGGCAATGAGTGAAGACATTTTTTGTTTTCATAATTGGAGAAAGGGGTTGCTACTAACATCTAGTGGGTAGAGGAATGCTGCTAAACATCCTATAGTATGCAGGATAGTTCCCTTTCTGATCCAAAATATCACCAGAGTTTGAAGAGAAACACTGGCTGATATGAGTAGGTAGCCCAGTAGGCCCACCTGCATTATTGTTCTTGATAAGTAGACAAGGTCATAGTCATAGGCCCTGAACGAGAATTTGGGCTCTATCTTTTGTGCCATAATTTAAGGTAGCAGCTCATTCTTGGATGAAGTGAGATCCCTAAAAGGCTTGTGATTGGTAGAGACTATAAATCTGCATCTATAGGTCAGCACTGTAGATATTAGGGTCCTTCATAAAATAGCAAGGACTCTGCTGTCAGTTTTCCTGTCTACCCCATAAATGCCATTGCACTTGAGCATAAATTGGCTTGTATCTGCATGACATCAGACAATCTGGGCTCCAGTCCTGAAAGGTAACCTGTCAGGGTAGCCAGTCAGGGGTAAGCAGCAGATCTCCATGCTCCTTACTGAATACACCCTCCAACATGGCGCAATGAGGCCTTGGTCCTGCAGAGCACTTTCTTTTTTGGTGAAGAAGTGTCCGGATGGCAAGGGGAAAAATAGTTAAGTGGGCTAGGCTTGGTGGCTCAGCCTGTAATCCCAGCACTTTGGGAGGATGAGGCAAGTGGATTATCTGAGCCCACAGGTTCAAGCTCAGCCTGGGCAACTTGGCAAGACCTCATCTCTACAATAAATCAAAAAGTAATGGGCATGGTAGCACATGCCTGTAGTTCCGGCTACTTGGAAGGCTGAAGCGAAGGATTGCAGGAGCCCAGGAGGTCAACGCTGGGGTGGTCATGAGTGTGCCATTTCACTCCAGCCTGGGCAACAGAGTGAGGCTCCAACTAAAAAAAAAAATCTGTGAGTGGGCTGAGCCAGAAAGAATGGAACGTGAAAGGAACTTTAGATCGAAGATCAAAAACTTAAGTTCTAGCTCCTTTTTGCTGCTTGGTAGCTGCGTGAGCTCAGACAAGCCACTGCCTTTCCTCATTTTCATATCTGCAAAATGGAGTTGGTAATTCTTGGTTGTCTTACTTTGTCATGCAGGTCAGACTAGACAATGGACAGGTAAGAATTATATGAAGTGAGGCCAGGAGAGGTGGTTCAAGCCTGTAATCTCAGCACTTTGGGAAGTGGGGGCCAGAGGATTGTCTGAGACCAGGGGTTGGAGACCGGCTTGGGCAACTTGGTGAGACCTCATCTCTACAGTAAATCAAAAAATTAGCTGGGTGTGGGGTGCACACCTGTAGTTTCAGCTACTTGGAAGGCTGAAGTGGAAGGATCGCCTGAACCCTGCAGGCCAAGGCTGCCGGTGGCCGTGAGTGTGCCACTGCACTCCAGCCTGGGTGAAGAGTGAGACTCCAATTAAAAAAAAAAGAATTACGTAAAGTGGTAGCATGTCATGAACACGAGAGGTTACTCTACAGTGAGTGATGGTGAGTATAATGATCAGTTTTGGATTAAGACACACATAGAGTTTCTTCCACAATTGCCTCTTTGCACTCCTTGAAATGTTAAATGACAACTTCCCAATGGGGTGGAGAAAGGTCCTAAATATTCACAACACAATTACTGTAGGTAACATCCATGCAAATATATAGTCTTGAAGAAATTAAAAAATATTGATATAGGTTTCAAGAAAAAAAATCCAGGAAAGGTGCCATTTGTTGTTTACTGATGCCCCAGAATAAAAATTTTATGAATATTTTGCAAACTTTTCTGTATTTCAAGACAGTTTTACAAATTTTCTGAATAGATACAGCTCCTGGGCATTGTTGTGTCATGAATGATTAAGCTCACCTGATGCCCAGACATTATAAAGAAAAAACTGATAAATTTGACCTTATAAAAATCAACTATTTTTGTTAGGAAAACAATATCTTAGACAGCATTTAAAAACAAATGATAACTCAGAAAAAAACATTCACAACAACATGTGATAGACCAAGGATTAATGTTCTTAGTATGCAAGCAAAAATATCAATAAGATAAAGGTTACTAATTCAGTACAAAGACAGGCAATGGATATGAACAAATAGTTCAAAGAAAGAGAAATACAAAATACTTATGAACATACAAAAAATGCTCAGCTGCACTCATACATACGTAGATAGAAATAAAAATAACAATTGCAGAGCTAAAAGTTGAATGGTTTATAGAGTGTGTGAAGGCATGCAGAAATAGGTTGCCATATTCTGCTGGAAGTAATATTATTTAGTGTGACCTACTTGGAGGATTAGTTAACAATAGGTATCAAAATAAAAAGTGCATGCATACTTTTATTCAGCCATTTCACTTCTAGGAAGTTATCCTACAAAACCAATTGCACATATGCATAAAAACTTATTTCCATTAAAAATATCATTTCAGTATAAAAAAACTTGTAACATGTTAACTTTCCATTAATAAAGATTGGTTAAATAAAGTATGACTCATCTTTTTGAGGAATTACTATGCAGCCATTAAAAAGATTGCAGTAGATTTATATGTGTGATAGGAACAATCTTCATTATGTGAAGTCATGTGAAAAATCAAGGTTCAAATCAGTGCATAAATGCTTCCATTTGTGCCAGGAAAAAGTACACACACATACACACACACGCACATATGTGTATATATATACACACACATAGATACAGGTGTAGTATAGGTACAGATCTGTGCTTAAATGGGCATAGAAAATCAGTAATCATTGCCTCTAAAGAAGGAGATTGGGTCATTGAAATAGGAGAAAAACCTGCCTTTTAGTGAATACACTCCTACTGTTTAAATTATTTAACATGCAAATGTACTACAGCATCATTCATTTTTGTTTTGTTTTGTTTTTATTTGCATTTAAAAAATCATCAATGGCAGGTGATGTGAACTGTTAAGACAGCTGCTAGGGCTGTTCTGACAACTTTTGAACAGAGAATTTCTTCTAAGTCGCACCATTTTTATGGGATTTCACCATTTTACATCAAATCTGTAAATGGATTGACACTCTACTGCCAAGTCAGGGGCTTTTGTGTCTAACTCCCTCCCTTGCTTCCTCCCTTCTTCCCCCTCTCTCTCTCCCTCCCTCCTCGCTTTCCTTCTTATTCTGTTTTGTAAATATTCTGCATGTGCGCTGTGCACATTTAGGTTTAGATACATTCTTTTAACTCTATTATGCGTGCTAACAAAATTTCACTGGCTAAAACTTTTCTGGTTTGTGGCCTTGGAGAGTGGAAAGACTGCGGACTTTATTTTCTGGGCTAAAAACTAACTCTCTTCACTTTCTAACTGTGAGATCTTGGGCATTTTCTTAACCTTTCTAAACTTCCATAAAATAGGGAGCAATATACCTACCTGGTAAGGTTGTTGGGAGGAATTATTGGAATACTGTATACACAGTGAGATAGAGAGTAGAGCAGAATAACACAAGCATCATTTCCCATAGTAGGATGCTTTTTTCTTTTGTGGTGCTGATCTCTAAACATGACTGGTAGAGGCTGGGGGCAGTGAAGTCTGTAATCTCAGAACTTTGGGAGGCGGAGGCGAAAGGATTGCCTGAGCTCTGGGGTTCGAGACCAGCCTGAGGCAACACAGTGAGACCTTGTCTCTACAATAAATCAAAAAATTAGCTAGGCTGTGGGGGCACATGCCTGTGGCTCCAGCTACCTGGAAGGCTGAGGTAGAAGGATTGCCTTAGCCCAGCAGGTTGAGGCTGCAGTGGCCATGAGCAGCATGCCACTGAAATCCAGCCTGGGTGATAGAGTGAGACTCTGACTCAAAAAAAAAAAAAAGACTGGTAGAGCTTTAAATAATCCCATAGGGACCTATCACATGCCCTATTCATACTATGAGTATTCATAATACTATGGTGCTATTTGGGCTCTTAATGTGGAAAGAAACAGAATATTCCTAGTCAAGGTCATCCTTTACTTTCTTTTTAAAAAATGAAGTAAGGCTGGGCTCGGTGGCTCAGCCTGTAATCCCGCTCCTTTGGGAGGCGAGGTGAGTGGATTGCCTGAGCCCGCGGGTTCGAGACCTGCCTGGGCAGTGAGACCTCATCTCTACAATAAATCAAAAATCAGCTGGGCGTGGTAGCGCATGCCTGTAATTCCAGCTACTTGGAAGGCTGAGGTGGAAGGATCGCCGGAGCCCAGCAGGTCGAGGCTGTGGTGGCTGGAAGCAGCCACTGCACTCCAGTCTGGGCGACGGAGTGAGACTCCAACTCAAAAAAAAAAAAAAAAAAAAAATGAAGTCAGGCATGGTGGCTCACTTCTGTAATCCCAGCACTTTGGGTGGCTGAGGAAGGAGGATCACTTGAGCCCAGGAGTTTGAGACCAGCCTTGGCAAAGTAGCAAGACCTCATCTCTACATTTTAAACTACAAAAAATTTAAAAGCCAAACACGGTGATGCATGCCTATAGTTTCAGCTACTGGGATGTCAAGCCTGAAAGATCACCTGAGCCCAGGAGGTGGAGGCTGCGGTGAGCTGTGATTGTACCACTGCACTCCAGCCTGGGTGACAGAATGAGAACCTGACTTAAAAAATAATAATAAAAGCAAGCTTCTGGCATGAGCTTTTTAAAGTGCACAAGCAGTTATTTTTATTGTTTTATACAGTCATTATTTGTGTTTAGCTTCCAGTGTTTTTCATTCATTTCACATTTGTATGTTCTTCCATTGGGGATAATGTTCCTTCTGCCTCAAGAACAAATGCCTTTTAAATCCTTTTAAAGGCACACATGTGCTGGTAACAAATTCCCTTACTTTTTGTTTGTCTGAAAATAATTTTATTTTGCCTTAATTTTTGAAATATACTTTTGCCTGGCAGTTATTTTCTTTCAACACTTTAAAGATGTCATCACAATGCTTCTGATTTCCATTGTTTCTATTGAGAGGTTAGCTGTCAGTCTTTTTTTTTTTTTTTTTGAATTGGAGTTTCATTCTGTCGCCCAGACTGGAATGCAGTGGCTACTCCTGGCCACCGCAGCTTCGACCTGCTGGTCTCCTGCGATCCTTCCGCCTCAGTCTTCTGAGTAGCCGGAATTACAGGTGCACGCTACCATGCCCGGCTAATATTTTGATTTTATTGTAGAGATGAGGTCTCGCCTGCCCATGCGGGTCTCGAACCTGCGGGCTTGGGTAATCCACTCACCTCAGCCTCCCAAAGGCATGGGATTACAGGCTGAGCCACCGAGCCCGGCTAGCTGTCAGTCTTATTGTTGCTTCTTTGATGGTAATTTGTTTGGGAGGATCATTTGACTGCTTTTGGAATTTTCTTTTTGTCTATGTTTTTCCCCTAGCAATTTAGTTATTACATTTCTAGATGTGCTTTTCTTTGTATTGATCCTGCTTGAGTGTTGCAGCATTTCTTAAATCTACAGTTTGACACCTTTAAATAATCTTTGAAAAATCTTCAGTCTTCACCTCTTCAAATATTATACCTATTGTTCCCAACTCAATCTCACTCTCCCATCCTTCCAAAGTTCTAATTACACATGTTATACCATTTCTATATCTCCTATTTTTATGGTATTTTTTATATTTTTATTCATTTTTTAAAAATTTGGGTGCTTTCCTCTGGATATTTTCTATCAACCAATCTTCTATATCACTAATACTTTCTTCACCTGTGTTAAAACTATTGTCAAATTTGTTTATTGAATTTTAAATTTCAGTTACTTTGCTTTACAGTTTTAGAATTTCTACTTGATTTTTTTTGTAAAATATGGATTTCAGTTCTCTGGTGAAATTCTCCATCATGTCATCTCTTTTTTTGAACGTGTTACAATTATTTTATATTCTGTATTTGATAATTCCTGTACCTAGGTAGTCTTTGTATTTGTTTCTGTTGTATATTTTTTATCTTGTTCCTGTCTCTGTATGCCTGGTGATTTTTTCACTGAATGCCAGACACTCCATATGAAATGTTGTAGAGGCTCTCAATGATGTTAGTCTCTGGCAGGCTATTGAAATAAAAGCAGAACACCTTAAACAAATCAAGGAATGAGATGACTTGAGGCTAAGTTTCAATGCTTCTAAAGGCTGGCCGATATCTGCTTGGTCCTATTTTTAGGGTTTAGTTTCACGAGTTCCTACTGGAAGCAGAAAGTGCTTACCAAGGCCCCTCTGCCTTGGTGAACTCTGAACCCCAAAGTTGATTTACCCAGCACTGAGGTAATTTCTTGATCTCTTAGCAGCTACTTGATCTCTTAGCAGCTACTTTTGGTTTTGTCTCTCTAACGCTTGGCCTATTCTGCTTACTAATTGGCAAATATGTAGAGGCAGAAAGCAGCTCATTTTATTTGAATCATTTCTCTATACTTTTTCTCCCTCTAAGATTGTAGCATATGAAGTCCTGGGTGCCTTGATGGCCCAGAACTTCAATTATTTTCTCTTTCCAATGTCTCCCAAATCTTTGCTTGTCTTTTCTGCTTCTTAACAGCCACTTTCTGCTCAGCTTCCCAGTCCTGTGATAGCCATGATGCGTATCTTGCAGCAAAAGCTCAGTGAAGAGGGTAGGATGTCAGGTTTATCTCAGTGCGCTTCTTTCCCTCTGCGATCTTGACCCTATAGCCTTTGCTGCCATGATAGCTCCTCAATGCCTTCAGAATTCTTTCTAAAAAATGTATTTAGCTTTTCTAGTTCTGTTCATGGGAGGATATTCCTTCCACAAGTTGCAAGCAGGAATTTCCTGTCATGACTGGAAATAGAAACCAAACAGCCATTCTAAATGCAGGGCTTACTTATGTTCCAAAGCTGAGGCTTCAACTTCAGAGTGATCATGACTACTGATGGTTTCTTCCTTTAAAATATAACTTACTGTCCTTAGTACCAGAAGAGTTTTGATAGACATGGAGTAATGATAATAACATACAGGGTAGGCATTTTTACAGATGAGGAAACCAAGGAGCAGGAAGCCTGTCAGTCACATAACTAGCAGGTAGCCGTACTGGGATTTGAAGTCTTGTGGTCTGACTCTGGAAGTCACTCTCTTAACAGAAAGGTAGAACTTCAAACAAGTACTTATTGTTAAGAAGGCAACATGGCAATCTTTCTCTTCCCTCTCCCTCCAAATATGTAACAAACAATGAGAAATATGCCAAAAGAAAATCCTTTATACTGTAGCATTCTTCAGGATCTCATAGAATTCTTTTTATTGTATGTAGGTATGTATGTATGTTTTTTAGAGTTGTGGGGAGCAAGTGAGGATTTGTTACATAAGTAGACAGCATTCAGGTGAAGTTTGGGCTTCTAGCTGGCCCTCACTCTCCCTGGTAGTGAACCAGGTACCTATTGTGTTCCCACATGCTCCCCTTCTTTCCTTCTCCCTCCCTTCCCTAGCAGTGCCCAGTGACTGCTGGTCCCACCCTTGTGTTAATGTGACTAGTGTTCAGGGCTCACCTATGAGTGAGAACATGCAATATTCAGTTCTTTGTTTTTGTGATAGTTCACTTAGTATAATGGCCTTCAATTGCATCCAAGTTGTTGCGAAGGTCATGATTTTGCTCTTCTTTATGGCTGCATAGTATTCCATCATAGGATCTCATAGAGTTCATTTTCTCCATTTATATACCCTGCAGGTCTTGCACAGAACTGGAACATATAGATTTACAATAAAAACATTTTGATTTCTGTTGTAGCACTGAGGTCTGAAGTTATATTCTATCACATGTCCCTGCTTCTTTTCTTGTGTTATTGCAGGAATGAGGCAACACCTATATATGTGACAATAAGATTTAAGGTTGCATAGTACAGACCAAGGAGATAGTTTTGGGGCAAAGACTAACTTGTGCTTTGTTTGTCAAACTGTAATCCTAACTGCTACATGGAAGAAGCTGTACCTTTTACTTATTCAAGTTGTGAGAAAACTGAAGATAGAATTTTTCCCTAATCCATCTCACTGGAGTAGTTGCCCATCTTTTCAGGCCAAATAATTTGACTAGATACAAAGAGTAAACCCAACAGTTTATTATCAGATATTTCTGTTTTCTTGGTGGCCCAATGCATGGGAAATTTACAGAGTCTGATGACGTTAATCTCAGAGTAAGGAGAAGGAAAATAGAAGAGGAAAACACTGGACATATTTATAATTCAGAAAGGAAAGAGTTGAATCAGTTTTCTGTTCTCAATTCTTCCTTTAGACCAAAGCTTTTGAATTTAGTAGATTCCCAGAGAAGAGACTCTGGGTAAAAGCAGACACTAAGACCTTTTCTGATATCCTACAATTTCATTTCCTCTGTTGACTTACACCATGAAATATCCCAGTGTTTCTCTCCTAAATAATGATACAAATTTACCCAATGTCAAAGAACTCCAGAGAGTCTAGAAGAACAAATTCTGTATATTTATCCCCCTGGTAGTAATATCCTTTTAGACAACAGAAACAGAATGATTTCAAGTGAATTCTCTCTAGAAGCTGAATACTAATGTTCCCATGATCAATAAATATGTAGTTCTATAAAAAGATTAGACAAATGTATTCTCGTGAAGTAACAGAAAATGATCTATTTAAATAGAGCTGAACCAATTTCATGCAATCATTTCAGGGCAGCCGACTGACAAACAGCTTTCTAGAAGTGATTTTGTTCATCTTGGGGTCATCTCAACCAAAAATTCTGGGGAAAGCCAAACAAAAAATGCACTGAATTCTATACAAAGTACCAGAAAGACTTTCAAATTAATTGGAATGTCTTTTCTCAGTTAAATTGCTCAGGAACATTTTTTGAAAAGTTCATAACATAGATCTCTTTGGGGCAGGGGGTGCTGAGGGTCAAAATGTAGCAGATGGGTGCCTGGGAGGTCTCTTTATGATGAGGAATTATGAAGCTGTTTATGTTGACTTCATCCTTTTCTGAGAAAACTTATTTTCCAAATTGGAGCCATCTTCCCTTAAATAAACCTGTTTCTCTTGGAATAACAAAGAAAATATACCATTGTTAAAATAGCAGAAAACATCTTTCAGAAGATACTCTTCCAGTGACAACCAAATATGTTACTATTTTTAGAATACTTAGATCTTCCATGCAGATAGATTGTTTAGTGACTTCAGTTTTTATACAATTTTATTAAACAGGGAATCTTGGTACTTTTTCCAACTATGATTAGGGGATTTTGCACCCAAATACTACCTTGGCCAGGAGTGATTTGGGGAAGAGTGATATTACTGTTACTGGTAACAAGTAGTAAGATTTACTGACTATGTGTTATGTGCCAGGGACTGTACGAAACACCTTTACATTATCATTTTATTTAATCCTCATTGCAACCCTATGGGTTAGATATCTTACTATCCCTGTTTTATAGATGAGGAAACTGAGAATGCATGAGGTTAAATAGCTTTCTTAAGATGGTATAGTTGGAATGTGAACCCAGCATATTTTTGCTGCTTTATTTAAAAAATGGGGTGAGAGAGTTGCTTGAGGGTAGGATAGTATGACGTAATACAACCTTTTTGTAAAGCAGTTTTGGAATACTTACCAAAATCCTTTAAAAACAGCATACATGTTAATGAAATAATTCCATTTCTAAGACTCTAGTTTAAGGTATTAATTGGAGATTTGGACAATGATTAGGTACAAGAATGTTCACTGCAACATTATTAACAATAGAGACTGTGTAAGAGGGAAAAAAATAGACTTTTTTCTCTCTTATCACACTTAACACATAACCCTGCTGTGACCAGATGTATGCAAGTTTCCCACAGGTTAAGCAATTCTCCAGCAGACACAAACTGGGTATCCTATAATTTGATTCTGATGCTATCTACCTGGTGAATGAGTCTGAAAGTACTAACTTTCAGAAAGGCAGAGGGTAGACATGGGGAGTCTTTGATCATAATGCTGAAGACTTTCTTCTGTTGACCAGTTGCTCTCTACCTTTGGAAGCTGACAGTGGAAAAAGGGGGAATCTAAAGGCAAGGAGCAGACAACAGGCTTTAAAGATTGGCCACACAGAGAGGATCAGAGAGAGAAGATTTAATGAAGAGGTGTCATTAGGCTCAGCATCAGATTGAATATTTATAGGTGCTTGAGTGAGGAGGAAAAGCACAGAGATGAGGGAAACTCCAAGGATTTAAGTCTGAGTGACTGGTAGGATGATAATGATATTTAGTGGTTTAGGGAAGAAAAGGAGGAAATAAACAGTCCATAGACACTATGGTTTTCTACCCAATAGTCATGTCCCTGTTCTTCAAGAAGCCCTGATTTTGTTAATGGCCAACCTATCCTCAGCCTCTGAGAAGAGCTTATTGTTCTAAGATAATCAGCTTAAGGCATGCTCTAGATGAGTGCTATTTGTCCAGGGGTGGACATGGCACTTTAATTGGCCCTATTATGTTGAGTGCATAGTTCATGGCTGGGAATGTGTACTCCATGCTGTGTGAAGTATATGGAAGAATGGGGTAACTAAACATCCAGACAGAAAAGGGAAGCTCTAGGGAACTAGAAAGAATCAGGGACATGAGAGAGAGAGAGAGAGAGAGAGAGAGAGAGAGAGAGAGAGAGAGACAGACCAGCTCAGGAAATCCACCCCATAGAGTTGAGAACCCCTGGGCTCACCCTTGGCCTGTATACATGTAGCTCTGACCCTAAGCATATTACCAGAGACAGTGAGAACTGAACCATGGGATTGGGTGGCACGTATGAGACAGATCTGAATAGCCCTGTAAAGATTTTGAAAACTGAACTGTCATTAGAATGACAACCCGCAAAAACTGGTTGGAAAGTTTGGTCTGAACTCAACCAGGTCAATTGCCTGCTAAAACAAAACTGTCAAAATTCTTCATAGGATTTCAACGAGACCCTGAGTCTCATAATGTAACTTTCAAAATGTCAAGAATGCAACCCCAAATTGCTCGGCATACAAAGAATGTCAACTCCCATGAGAAAAGATAAGCAACAGAAGTCAACTCTGAAATGACACAGATTTTGGAATTTTAGCTTTTAAGTAACTTTCATAGAAATGCTCTGAGAAGTAAAAGCAAACAGTGTTGAAATTAATGGAAAGATTGAAAGTCTCAGTAAAGTTTTTTTTTAAATGGAAAATTTTTAGAACTGAAAAAGACAATAACCATAACAAAAACCTCTCCAGAAGAGACTAAATGGCAGAATAGAGATAATAAAAGAAAAAACTGGTACATTTGAAAACAGATCAATAGAAATTATCCCTTCTGAGCAAGAGAAGAAAAGACTTGGCAGGCATGGGAAGAGTAGAAGCCCTTTCTCTCCTGTGGGAAAACATTCAAAGGCCTAAATTCATATCATTGAAATCCCAGAAAGAGAGCAGGGGTTGGATTCAGAAAAAAAAAAATTTACAGAATGACTGAAAATCTTCTGAATTTTGAAAATGAGCCACAAAGATACAGGATAAGAATAAGGAACAAGCAAAAAAAAAAAAAAGTTGCAGAAGACAAACAAGGACTGAAAAAGCTTCGAGATACCTGAATGTCCAATACTGCCCCTTACTTATTGACCTCGACCTCGGAAATTTTATTTATCTTTCTGAGTCTCAGATTCCTCATCTGTAAAACAGGTGGAATAAGGCTAAAATTAAGGATATCATAAAGATTGAATGAGATAATCTCTAAAGAAAGCACTCAGCACAATTCCTGACTCACAGTAAAAGCTGAAAATAATAGCTTTTAAAAAGGGAGAAGAAGGGAATTCAGCAAAGACATCAAGGTTGATGAGAACTCTGAAGAGATCACAGGATTTTGCAAAGTAGAGGCGAGCATCTCTGAGAGCATTTTGGTGGTGTGGCCAGAGCAGGAGGTAGTCTATCTTGAACGGAGGAGAATTGAGAGCCGTGGGAAAGAAGTCAGGGTAAACATTTTCTGGCAAAGTTTGGTGGTGAGACTTGCTTGAGAATGCAAATCTGATGGGATGTTCCTTTCTTTCTTAAGCTAGATAATTTGATTCTGTTTCTTAAGCTGAAAAGAAGGAGTGGTGGGGAGGAAGAGGTTAATGATTTAGGCAAGAAAGAGGACGACTGGTAGCACTACTCTACCTTGAAAATGACAGGAAGAGACTTGCTCTATCCCACAAGAGTTTTTTGTTGTTGTGTGTTTGTGTGTGTGTGTAAGATCTTGCTGATGCAGTGGCGTAAAGCAGAAATTAAAAGACTAATTATTATCAAAAAGGATATAAGATGGCCATGATGTGCGGATGATATGCTTGCTGATGCCCGACCTTTTCCACATTATGGTACGTGAAGAAAACGATAATGTCTGTATGATGCACTGGAGTAGGCCATAGGGGATTTGGAAGCAATTTTCAGCATACAATTATGATAATAAAAATAAAGTGCGAAATATGAGGGAAGATATTAAGTATTGAATTTATATAAAACTTCCAAGCAAAATATTCTCAGATTGGTTACCTAGACACTTAGGCTTACTTCGGTGGACAGAACTTTAATATAAAGCTTATATCGCTTATATCCTGGAAAGGGCTATAAACATTTCTCTATGTCAACTTTTTATTGATTATCTCTTGCTAGTCAACATGAATGAGAAACTTTGTTCATATTAGTTGCTGATTTAAAAAATTTTCTTTTTTAATCTTTAAGATTTACAATTGTTGTCAAGAGGCTCTAACAACTCTTTTGTTCTTTTCTAGATAAATGTGATATTGAAATTCATTGTGCTGATGCTAATAGATTTTCAAAAGCAGATCTTTTCATGTCGTATACTTCAAAGGGCATGGGTTATAGGAGCAGTCACTTTGCTTGCAGCTTGAATGTCACTAAAAAAGTCCATCAACCACAAAATAAGTGGCAATGTCTGCTTAGTGTCAGGAGAGAGATTCCAGGATGCCAACTGGTGAGGCGTCTGCCCTGCTCCCCTAACTGGCTGCACCTTGGGCTGAGAACAAGGTACAATGGGTCCCCGGAGCCCAGAGTCCTGCAGCAGCTCCACAGGCCCACGACCATGTGGCACACTCACTTTACTGCCAGCTCTCAAGCAGCTATCCTGGCTACAGAGGGCCCCTCTGGCTGTGTTTAAGATGTGCCCACCAAGCAGGGAGTGCCAATGTGGTGAACTGTGCTCATTGCTAACTGTGGCAGTACGTGGTCAGAAAGATCCTGCCTCAGGCTCTCTCAAGGGCCTTCAAGGAGCTTCAAGATTGCAGGTGACCATTACAAGTGGCCGCCCAGACCGTCCTTGCCTGCTGGGCAGTCAGTGTCTCAGAGAGCACCAGGAATCCCATTCTCCCCATAACTTCAGAAAGTTCCAGTCTAGGAAACCCACAGGGATTCTATGAGAAAGTATTGACACTAATAAAAGAGCGAAAAGAATGACAATCTATGAAAGATACACATGTGTAAAGATAAGCATATGAAAATTACCAGATTTTCTAGATACTAACTATAACCAGAGAGGAAACATAATGAAAAAAAAAAGATTACATTTCCAATAGCAACAATAGAGATGAAATACCTAGGAATAACTTAACAAGAAATATGAAAGATTTATGTGAATACATAACAAGATTTTACTACAAGATATAAAAGAAGACTTCAATAAATAGAGCCATACCATGTTCTTGGATGGGAGAAGTGAGTATGATAAAGATGTCAATTCCTACCAAATTAATTTATAGTTATAATATAACTCCAGTCAAAATCCCAATAGGGTTATTTTTGGAATATAACAAAATCATTCTAAAGTGCATCTGGAGGACACACAGGCAAGAGTCAACAATACATTCGGAAGGGGGAAGAAGAAGGGTGACAGAGTGGGATTAGCTTTCCCAGAAATTAAAACACAACAGAAAATAACAATAATGTCATCAATTTGTGTCTCCTGCTTGAACAGTTGAGTGAGACACAACAGTAAGGCCAGAAGTAACCCATGGAATATGTTAGAGGATGATGGCATCACAAAGCAGGGAGAAAGGGAAGGAGCCTTCAGTGAACAGTGCTAGGTATTGGTGGGGGGTAGCCATGGGCTTGAGGAGGAATGGAGGCCAACTTTTCTCGAACATGTGACTCCATGGATGGGGTCTCTGACTAGAGTGACACTCCCAGCTTCTCTCCCAAGTCCTCGGAGTGACCACTCTGGGCCAGGAGGAGGGAAATACTTGACTGATGAGTTTAGAAGAAACAGTGTGGGTTCGACCTGCCTCTCTCTCAGGGCCTGTCTGCCTGCATAGAGGCTGCAGAGGGTTTGCTCTCTGCAGTCCTTAAAGAGGTGGTTCCTGCCTCTGCCTCTGGGAGACTCAGCAGGTGTCCAGTATGGCCTGGGATTAGGTGGGTGAGGCAGCATGGCCTGGGACTAGGCAAGTAAAGTATATGAGCAGACTATTTTGGCTGCTTATCGAAAATTGCATATTCTAGCCGGAAATGGTGGCTCATACCTGTAATCCCAACACTGTGAGAAGCCAAGGCAGGAGGACTGACTGAGCCCAGGAGTTCGAGACCAGCCTGGGTAACATAGTGAGACCTTGTGTCTACAATAAATAAATAAATAAATTAGTTGGACATGGTGGCGCACACCTGTAGTCCCAGCTACTTGGAAGGCTGAGGCAAAGGATTGCCTGAGCCCAGGAAGTTGAGGCTGCGGTGGCCGTGATTGTGCCACCGTACTCCAGCCTGGACAACAGAGTGAGACTCCAACTCAAATAAACAAATAAAATAAAATAAAAGGCATATTCTATTCAGCCATAATCTGAAATAAGGGGGAGGGGGGCGGGGAGGTGGGATTGACAGTAATTCAAATCTGCCTGGGGAAGGGGGGGCACATCTCATCAACAAGGGTACCTGTACAATGAATATTTGTATACCTAACCCTGAATTGTACCCCGCAACTTTAAAATAAAATTTAAAAAATATCAGAAATAAGGAAGACAATACCTACCCACACTCCATGTTTATCTTGTCACTGGTTTCTAACTCATGAGGGGGAAGAGGTGTTATTTGTTGGTTCAGCTAAAATTCCAAAACTAGAGTAATTGGGTGTCTAGTTAAAGGAAAATTTATATCCTAGCACTTGCCAAAATGTGACACATAACTTTTATAAATGCTAAAAGATTAAAAACAAAAACTAAGAGACATTAGCACATTTCTGGATCAGGAAATATTCTCTAAGATTAAAAGCAAAGACAAAGATCTTGAAGGAAGAGTTACTTAGCTCTAACAATACTTTAAAATAGTGTGTACAGGTAAGAGAGCAGAAGCAGAATGAAAAGTCAATTATCAAACTGGAAAATTATTTCCAGGAAAGGTCACACATAATTACTACATGAAATTTAGCAAGAACACAGACAAAATGATCAAGAAAATGAATATCTCTGTAGATAGATGGAAAAGACATTAAGAAGTAACTCACAGAAAGAACGGTTCAAGTAGCTAATGAATATGTGAAAAATATATGTGCAAATGATCAAAGTGGTACAGTTAAAATGAAATGTCATTCTTTGTCTATACAGGTGGGAAAAAATTATAAAATGAGAACACCTAGTCCTGGTGAGGATATAACAAAATAATCACTGTGAATAGTAGTAACATCAGTGCACCATTTTTGACAAAAAGAGGTGAATTTATCATGAGTTTTAAAATGCCTATACCTTATGTCCCCAATAAATCTAGGAAACTACACTAAGGAATTTTTAGAAATGCAAAATAAGGGTTATGCGACAAGATTTTTGTCATCGTGAAATAAATGGAAAAATACATGTTTCAGCATTAGTAAATGTTAAGCACATTGTCATATAATGGAATAATATTCAGTCATTAAAATTAAACTTTTAAAAATTACCTTAAAAAAATCCACATATATTCCTAATCCTAAGTTGTACCCCACATCTTTAAAATAAGATATTTTAAAAAGAGGAAAAAAATGATCTGAGAACATTAAAAAGTAACATAAACCCCTTCTGTTTAAAAAAATAATTGAAGGCAGCTAATGAGTAGATTTAAAATTGCCTAAATTAGAAGTAGGCGAGGCAAAGAGAGGAACAAGAGAAGAGCAGCAAAAATGAAAATAATTGTTGGAGTCTGAAGTCTCACTCTTTGCACATTTAAAAAGGAAAGGTGTTTTAGAATCTCACAGTGTGGAGTTTGCTGGGGAGGCGACGTGAGATAAACACAAGGCTTGCCGGAAGCAATGGAGGCACATGTGAGGTCTGTCAGCAGGGTTTTGTGGTGGATCCATTCGGCAGACGTCTGTTTTCTCCAGCAACTCTCAGCAGACTGAAAATAGCAGAAGCCGCAGCATGAGAAGCTGAGGAAACGGATGTTGGATACATTCAAAGTTGAAAATGGGCACAGTGAAGTGGGAAGAAGCTGGGGTGGTGAGGGCATCTGGGGGGCTTGTTGGAGCAATCACTTATTCGTTCAACAAAAAGTTATTGGGCACATACTATGTACCGGACACTATCCTGGGGATGTATCAGTGAACATAATAAAGATATCTAAACTTTGGGGGTGGGATGGGGAATATAGAATACACAGAATATGTAGAACATACAAACTTGTGCGCTTGGGAGCCAAGGAAACTGTGAAGTAGGGAATGGGAAATTGGGAGTGGAGAGAGAGAGAGAGAGAATGATGAAGATATCTTGGAGGAGGGTCATGGGATGAGGGCGTCTGGATCACCAGGATCTAGAGTGGGCAGTGAGGAAGGAAAGGCTGAGCAGGGAGACTTGAGTCTCAGATGAGGAAAACCGAGAGGGTCCAGGTACATTTCACCAGGGTAAGAGCGAGAAGTCAAGAAACCGTCAGCTGGAGTGGGGTATTCCTGAGCTCAGAATCATAGAGATTCACAACAACTCTTATTATTTATTTAGATAAGGTCTCACTCACTCTGTCACCCAGGCTGGAGTGCAGTGGCATGACCATAGCTCTCTCCAGGCTTGAACTTCTGGGCTCAGTGATCCTCCCACCTCAGTCTCCCAAATAGCTGGGATTACAGGTGTGTGTCACCACACCAGGCTAATTTTTTATTTTAATTTTTTTTGTAGAGATGGGAGCTCCAGGTCTCAAGGAATCCTTTCACCCAGCCTCTGAAAATGCTGGGATTGCAAGTGTGAGCCACCACCCCTGACCTGCTTCATTCTCTCTTTCATAAGGCTATTGGTCGAAGGACTAAAGAGAAGGACTAAAACAGGCATGTCTAACCCTTGATCGGTGGGCTATATGTGGCCAAGACAGCTAGTGATGCAGACCCACAAAATCTTTTGAAGTCATGTTTTTTTTATGACCCTATGCATAGTTCCATTTTTGAAGTTCACAATCATGCTTTATTCATGACATCATTTTTTGACAGCACGTACATTTGTGAGCAGTTATCTTCAGTTATGAAGCACACGAAGAGCAAAAGTCAAACACACATTTCTAACGACCACCTTGAGAATGCAGTAATAGTTAGGACCACTTCCATCAAACCAGGCATTAATAGATTCGTTTTACAAAAACAAGGTCAAATTTCCCATTTGTTTTATATTGTTCTCATTTTTCTTTTTTTTTTTTGAGTTGAAGCCTCACTCTGTCCCCCAGACTGGAGTGTAGTGGCCGCTCCCGGCCACCGCAGCCTCGACCTGCTGGGCTCCGGTGATCCTTCCGCCTCAGTCTTCCAAGTAGCCAGAATTACAGGCATGTGCTACCAAGCCCGGACGATTTTTTGATTTATTGTAGAGATGAGGTCTCGCTGCCCAGGCGGGTCGCGAACCCGTGGGCTCAGGCAATCCACTCACCTCAGCCTCCTAAAGGCGCGGGATTACAGGCTGAGCCACCAAGCCCGGCTTGTTCTCACTTTACTAAATTTTATAATAAAAACTACAAAAATTAAAATGTCTTATTATGTATATACACTAACTATATTATATAATGTGTGTATGGTCCAAGACAATTCCTTTTTACTCGATGTGGCTTAGGGAAATCAAAAGGTTGGACACTCCTGGGCGGAAAGAAAAGACAGAGAAGGAAAATATCTAGAGAGGTTTTAAGGAAAGACGCCCAAATGGCAGACAGCTCAGATCAGACAGGTCAGAAGTCTTCAAGAGAAAACTTTTCAGGATTTTATAAATACTTGATACTTCCAAACCTCTTGTGAGGAATTTAGATGATTCATGGAGACTTTGCCGTTGAATCAGTAATATGTTGAAAGCCAAGCAAATGTTAATAAGTAGTTATAAATTCCAGAGAAAACACAAAGTTGTGCAGGAAAGGGAACACAAATATAACTTCTGACTCAGTTCGGAATAATGTCTGCATCGTCCTCAGAATGTGCACTGAATATCTCTCTAACCCATATTGTGATACAATCGGGAAGGGCCATGTGTATGGTGGAGAGAAGGAAGTGAAACTCCTTTCTTTCATGGAGGGAAATTTAAAAACTCTCTTGTTGCCTCTTCCTTGTTTGGACACGCTCTTGTTTGGAGGCAAGCAGCCTGAGGACAAAGGCGACACATGAGGATAGCCGAATGGGAAGCAGAAACTGGGTGCTTGATGGCCTATCACTGAATGAGCCCATCCTGGAGTTGGTCTGGCTCCAATCTCCATATACAAGGACCTCAGTGACAGAACGGTGACCCACCGCTTCCACATACAAGTACTATCTCCACAAGTTGGCACATCTTCTGTACCACATACATAAAACTCCAGAAGCAGAGAAAAAGGTCAGCATTAATGATAAGATACGTTATTATTAAGCACTGACAATATGCCATGTCCTTCAAACTCCCTGAAGATTGATTACCGTTTTGGACTATGAATTTTACTGACTTAGATCTTAAATCTTTGCATCCACAGAATTATTGAAAGAAAAAATGCTTTTACTGAAAATATCCACTAATATTTGTATAGAATACAAATATTTAAAAAAATAACTTTGACACATAACTAAGGTGCTGTTCTAAAGAAACACATTGTTGTGTGCCAGCTGTTTCAAAAATGCTAAAGAAATGAGTAAGACCACATAGATTTCTACAAGGACTTCCAAATACACTTGACCTTTGAACAGCATGAATTTGAACTGTGAGGGTTCACTTATATGCAGATATTTCCATAAATATATTTAAAATGTTTTGGAGATTTGTGATCATTTGAAAAAACTTATAGGTGAACTGTGTAACCTAGAAATATTGAAAAAAATTAATAAAAAGTTAGATATGTCATAAATGCATAAGATATATGTAAATACTAGTCTTTTTTATCATTTGCTACCATAAAATATATACAAATCTTTTTTTTTTTGAGTTGGCATCTCCCTCTGTCGCCCAGACTGGAGTGCAGTGGCTGCTGCCGGCCACCGCAGCCTTGCCTGCTGGGCGCCGGCGATCCTCCCGCCTCAGCCTTCTGAGTAGCTGGAACTACAGGCGTGCGCTACCACGCCCGGCTAATTTTTGATTTATGGTGGAGATGAGGTCTTGCCAAGTTGCCCAGGCGGGTCTTGAACCCGCGGGCTCAGGCCAACCACTCACCTCAGCCTCCCAGAGGCGCGGGATTACAGGCTGAGCCACCGAACCCGGCTTACAAATCTTTGATAAAAATTAAAAGGTTTTGAGACTCATACTCACACTTACCACACATGGTGCCATTCCCAGTCGAGAAATGTGAACAAAGGTAAAGTTGGAGTATTAAATCATAACTGCATGACATTGACTGGTATATACTGTACTACAGTAATAATTTTACAGTATTAACGACAACTTCTGTTGCTATTGTGGTGAGCTCCAGTGTTTTGAGTATCTGCTTAAAACGTTGCGTGACCCTAATCATCTCCATGTGAGCAGTTAGTCTCTCCAGGAAATTGCCTATGGTCATAAATTGGGATCTTGGGATTCTTGTGTATTTTTCATCATGTTTAGAGCAATACCATAAGCCATGGGACCCATATGAAGTACCACTAGTGATGCTGGAAGTGATTCTAAGAAGTAAAGTCTCGATGGTACAAGAAAAGTTGAATTACTTGATATGAATCGTAGATTGAGATCTGTAGCTGTGAGGCTGCATCATTTCAGAGACACATTTCACCTTGTAATCAGATGATGTCAACTTATGGTATTGATAAATATTATACAGTACCGCAAATGTATTTTCTCTTCTTTATGATTTTCTTAATAACGTTTTCTTGGCTCATGCCTGTAATCCTAGGACTTTGGGAAGCTGAGGCAAGAGAATTGCTTGAGCCCAGGAGTTTGAGACCAGCCTAGGCAACATAGCGAGACTACCTGGGCATGGTGGTACATGACTGTAGTTCCAGCTACTCAAGAGGCTGAGGTGGGAGGATCAACTGAGCCCAGGAGGTGGAGACTGTGGTGAGCCATGATCATGCCACTGCACTCCAGTCTGGGCACCAGGATGAGACTCCAAATTAAAGAGAAAAAAAAAATTCTTTTTTCTAGCTTACCTCATTGTAAGAATGCATTATATATACACACAACATACAAAATGTGTGTTAATCAATTATTTATGTTTTGGTAAGGCCTCTGGTCAGCAATAGGTTATTTGTAAGTTTTGGGGGAGTCAAAATTGTGTGAGGATTTTCGACTGCAAAGGAGGTCCATGCCCCTAACCTTCACATTGTTCAAAGGTCAACTATAGTGCATAGAGAATTACAAAAAAAAATTGTCTATAACCTCAGAGGACAAAAAAGTAAAAATAAAAATAAAGATGAATATAGATGGAATCTTAAAAAATCATGAAACTCACTTTTAAAATAAACATATGACCACAAAGTGTTAGAACTAACTTATAAATATGTTTGTTGGTATTGGTGGAAATTCAAGAAAGTTGATTCAACCTCTAATCCTTTATCCCTTACTGAAAAGGAACTCACTTATATTAGCACTAACCTAATATTATAAGTGACAATAGCTTATAATTACTAAGGTCCCTGGATGTGCTAGGCTTCAGAGTCTGGGTTCTTCACCACTGTGCTATAAGCTTTTACTAAATATGAAGAGATCTAATAGCAAACACACGAATGATGATGTAACTATTTCTGTATTAAGTATTGCAGTGTGGATGTGTTCCTCAGGGCCAGGTGTTCTCTGATGGTGGTAACACACATTCCAGAGGCCTCACAGCTTGGCATCTCTCTTGATGCACAGATGTTCTTGACCCTGGCCTGGATGTGCCACGGTCAAGAACATATGTCACCATGTTGTGGTGTCTGGGTTTGAATGCGTGTGCCCAGAGACCAAGAGTGTGCCTATCTCCCACGCTTATTACAGAGTTCCATTACAATCTTGAGCTTTCCAATGGTTCATGCATCTATGAGTAAGAAAAATGAGTGAGCAGGAGAGCCTTGGTGAGGGGAAGACGATGATCACACCCCGCTCAGGCATAGAGCCTGGGAACTGTCTGAACCAAGCACTCAGGAAAACGTAGGCCCTCCCCACTCCAAACGGAGACTCACAGCGACTGAATCCTCCTGATACAATGTCTTCTCACCCGCTGCCCCTTAAAGAGCTTTCATATGCTTGCCAGGGAATCCGTACAAAGGACTTGTGAACAATGTCCCAGCATGCACCTGATGAACCCCAAAATGGGACTGGAAAGCATTAAACAGGATTGGATTGTCAATAGATGATATGTTAGAACATCAACATAAAAAGCGTTTTTTAAAAAAAATCTGCCTCAATTATTTAATCTCTGCCAGTTCAGATATGTGCCCTCCCTGTCCTGGTGTTAATAAGCACTGACATCTGAAGTCAGGCGAGCTGTTTCCACAGCCTTTGGAAATGGAAATGGAGGTGTCGAGGGAGCACAGAAGACAGAAATGGCGAAATGCCGTTCATCATAATAGCACTAATTAAACATGCACATCAATGCCACCAGGGCCATGGATGTATACAGTGGGTCTTCTGGATGATGCAAGTGATAGTCTAACATGTTAGCTAAACAGAGGAGGCATGTAACTCAGAGAGAGAGGAGACAACTTGCTGTCCTTATCCAGGACAGCTCAGACCTTCTGAACTCATACCAATTTCCTCTCCTGCTTTGCAAGGTCCTCCCTAGTAAAGTACCCTGTTGCCTGTTACTTTGTCACAAGAGACATGCTCACATGGTGCCCATAAGCACATGGTTTAGTTGAGAGGACACGCCCATCTTGTGAAGGACTCGCTGGATCTTTCAGGCATCTGGACTCCTGGGACCATATAGATGCAGCCATACTCTGTTACTTTTGTAGGGTGGGATCATGGGTGATTTCAATTTCCTTTTGTCCCTTTCTTAAAAAAAAAAGTTATTAGCATTTACACCGTTTTTGTTAGAATGAGTTTGTATTGCCTTTGTGCTTTGGAATAAGATAAAATATTTTTAAAAGGATTCCATGATCCGAGATAGGATCATGGAGGCCAGGCATGGTGGCTAATGCCTATAATCCCAGCACTTTGGGAGGTTGAGGCGGGAAGATTGCTTGAGTTCAGGAGGTTGAGACCAATCAGCCTAGGCAACATAGTGCAACCTCGTCTCTACAAAAAACAAAAATTAAAAAAACTAGCTAGGCGTGGTGGTATGCACCTGTAGTCTCTGCTACTCAAGCGGCTGAGGTAGAAGGATCACCTGAATCCAGGAGCTCAAGGCCTTGGTGGGCTGTGATCATGCCACCGCACTGGTCCACAGAGTGAAATTCCGACTTAAAAAAAAAGAAAAAGGATAGGACTGTGGGAATGAGTTGAGGGATCAGAGCAAAGCTTGTTGTAATGGAGGAAGGGAAGATGTCAAGAATATAAAGCCGGTTGTCAGCTGATTTAGCCATGTAAGTGTTGACATGATGATGGTGTGAGATGGATCAGAGTCAGAAAGAAAGCAGGGAGTTAGGGGCCGGTGGTCCTTCATAAATCGGTGGGAGTAGGGGAAGTAGAGGAATAGAAGGGTTATTATGCTCTTGAAGTCTGATGAGGTCCTGACGGAGAGGAGGGAGGCGGATGAGAGCCAGAGCTCCACCAGGACAAGGAGGTTAAGTGGGTATTTTGTTTGGAGGCTGATGGTTTAGGGAAGGTTTTTTTGTTTGTTTGTTTGTTTTTTGTTTTGAGTCAGATTCTCACTCTTTGCTCAGGCTGGAGTTTACTGGCATGATCACGGCTCACCACAGCCTCAACCTCCTGTGCTCAGGTGATTCTCCCACCTCAGCCTCTGGAGTAGCTGGGACCACATGTGTGTGCAACCATGCTCAGCTAATTTTTTTATTTTTATTTTTTGTTATTGTAAAGATGAAGTCTTGCTATTTGCCTAGGCTAGTCTTGAACTCCTGACTGAAGCAATCCTCTTGCTTTGGCCTCCCAAAATGCTGGGATCACAGGTGTGAGCCACTGTGCCCTGCCAAGATTCATTTTCTTGCTTTTTAAAGTACTTTTTCATTATGTAATATGACATGCATAGAAAAAAGTACATTAAAACCTAAAAATACCACATAACAAATAGTTATAAAGCGTATAGCCATGTAACTGCCACCTTGTCCAAGTAGCTCATTGTTGGCTACATCCCAGAATCATCCTGTGTTTGTTCCTTTCTTATCCCTCATCCCTGGAATTTTAGGGCAATCACCTTCTTTCATGTCTTTATAGTTATCAAGTTTTAATTTTTTTCTCATTTCACTTTTCATCCCTCTACTTGTTTCCTAATAAAACTTGCATCCTAGTATAGTAAAGTCTGGTGCTATCCTCCGCGAGGGCAATAACAAATTTAGGGTGCTTTAATTTCAATCACTGTTTTCCTGGCTTGTATGCTATTATTATCATGTATTTTGATTCCATATTTTTTTTAAATGTTAAGATATTATTACGATTACTGCAGTCCCCTACATATGAACCTTCAAGTTGCAAACTTTTGAAGATGTGAATGTGTGTTGCCATGTCCAATCACATAAGCTAGTTCACATGTCTGGCATACATTGTCATGTGCATGCATCTTTACAAGTGGTTGTGCTTTTGTGTACTTTACTGTACAGTACTGTGTAGAGTGCAGTAGTATAGTGTCTTTATTTCAAGTCCAGGATGTCTGGAAGCAAGCACAAAAGCAGTGGTGATGTAGCCAGTACCGTATAGACAATTGTGTTAGTTGGGTACCTAGGCAAATTTGTTGGACTTTTGAACAAATTGTATTTACAAACGCACTCTCAGCACAGAACTCATTCATATGTAGGGGGCTTACTATATTCTTTTATACTGTTGGTGTTCATTTAGCCCTACATGCATACTTCTTACCTTTTATGCTCTTTTTTCCTCCAAGTACCTCAGGCCTCTTGTTTGCAGTCATTCTCCTACTGTGAAAATTGTCTCCTTTAGAATTTCCTTCCACATAAGTGTGATGGTGGCAGTGTTGCTCAGTTTTTATTACACTGAAATGCCCTTATTTCACTTTCTTGTGGAATATATTTGTTGGTATAAAATTATAGGTGGCAGCAATCTTCTTTTAGCACATTGGAGGTATACTTCCATCATCTTCTGTTTTCTATTATTGCTATGGAGACATTATATATTAGTTTAATGGATGTTCCTTTTTAGTTAATCTATGCCTTTTCCCCCCATTCGATGTTTTTTAAGGTATTATCTTTATCTTCAGTTTTCTATACTCTCACTATTATTTGTCTAACATTTTTGACTGTATTGTCTGGGGGTTGTAGTGATACTTGAATCTGTAGATTGGCATATTTTAGCAGTTCTAGAATACTCTCAGTCATTAACTCTTCAAATATTATCTCTGCCCCATTATATCTAGGTTCTCTGACAACAATTAAATGAATCAACCTTCTCAGACTATCCTGTATGTTTCTTCTCTTCTGTGATTTCCAATTATATGTCTTTTTTTGCTGCTACTTTTTCTAACTTTTATCCAAGTCCATCAATTTTATCATTGGCTATGTCTGAACTGCTGAAGAGAAAACTGGATGCCATCTAGAAACTGGATGAACTTATCCTCATTCACTACATTTTTCTTTGTTATTATATTTTTCTTTCACCGAAGTTCTATTTGTTTTTTAAAAATGTTATTTTGCTTTTTATGTTTTTTCTTCCACAGATATCTTCAAGCTTGTCTTTTATAACTTTAAACATCATAAGCATAATTATTTTATAGTCTTTATCTGCCAATTTCAATATCTGAAGTCTTGCATGCAATTTTAAAATTTATTCTAGTTTAATCTGGTTCTTTTTGTTCTCATATTGTTAACTATGATTGTATGCTTGCCATTATATTTGAAAAAAGAAATGTGGTAACCATTCAAGGTCTAGAATGAAACTTCAGAGATTGTTTATCCAGTAATTCTGCTTGGGATCTTTAGCCACAAATAGTCTAGGACCACATCACATCAACTTTAAGAATTACCGTTCCCAGGTAAGCCTGTTCAGCCTCTTTCGGAGGCTGTGGGCCTTGGAGGTCCTGCTTACTTTGGGCATGTTTGTTATCTCCTGCTAAATCTTCACCTTGTGCAAATCTTGGGAATCATACATGTTTGCTTCACCTCACAAGGACATCAACACCCAAGTTTAAACTTTTCAGAATAGGCAAATGCCCTCAGTAGCTTTTCTGCTTATTTAACACACTGGGTCCTCACTTTCTCTTCAGTTTTGGAATTCCTTGCTGTTTTCTCAGTTTTGGGATGCTTTTAAGAAAATGCAAATGTGAATTCAGTTTTTTTCTTTAGTTGTTTCCAGCATGAAGTTGTTTCAAATAACCTATAATGTTACCAGAATAAGAGGTTTGGATGTTTTCTTATATAGAGTGAGGACTCCAGAGAGAACGGTATAAAGTTTTCTTTACTCATTTTATTTTATTTTTTTATCATTGAGATTTTATTTGTTGTGTCGAGGATTAGTAACCCAGACATTTTGCTTTGTACACAATTCTTAACATAATACTGAAAATCTAACAACCATGTATTGTAATTCTTTTTTTCTTTGCATTCTTCATATTTATTAAGCTTTATTTTACATTTTAATTTTCTGAACTTTTCATTCTAGAGATCTTTGGCAATGATTCTTTATTCAAATAAAACTTTATTGGATTTCATATCTGATATTAATTTTATCAGCAGTATTTTGATGAGATCATTTATTTCAATTTTTTATTTTAAAGATGTAGGGTACAATTCAGGGTTAGGTATACAAATGTTCATTATGCAGCTACCCTTGTTGATGAAATGTGCCCCCCCCCTCCCCTGGAAGTTTTCCACTGCTGCCAATCTCTTTCTTATAGTATTATGATAATTGTTCAAGGTCTGCTTATGAATGAGAACATGTGGTACTCAGTTCTTTGTTTCTGTGATATATCACTCAGTATTATAGACTCTAAGTCCATCAAGTGGAAGTTTTCTTAGAGATAAGGATCATAATGGAAGGAGGTGGAGAAAGAAGCTTTAAGGAATAGAGAATTAAGAATATGTGAGATACTAGAAACCCAGAGAGCTTTACCATTGAAACTATGATTTAGGAATATGAGGAGTTATGGGATTAACTGTCCTCTAGTTTACAGAGAGCAGAAGTAAATATCTCAGTGATACCAGTCTGATAACTCATCAGACTTGGAGACTGGGGTTATGGGCACCAGGTGTGCTGGGAATATAATAAAGTATGGAAAAGTCATTGTCCTAGTGATCCTAGAGATTACTCTCAAGTAGGTTGGAAAGGGAAATCTTTTTTGTGTGTGTTTTTGGCTCGCTCTGTCAAGCTGAAGACAGTGGCATGTTCATCGCTCACCACAGCCTTGGACACCTGGTTTCAGGTGATCCTCCTGCCTCAAGCTCCTGAGTAGTTGGGAACACAGGTGTGTGCTACCATACTCAACTAATTTTAAAATTATTTCTTAGAGGTGGGGGGCATGTTGTTCAATCTTGTCTCAAACTCCAAGCCTCAAGCAGCCCTCCTGTCTCAGTCTCCCAGATAGCTGGGATTAAGTGTGAACCAACACCCCAGGCTGAGGAGGAATTCTTTAGTTCCAAGAACACTCATCTCTTGAAAAACATAGCAGTGGCACCCCGTGACTTGGAAGTCTCTGTGTCCACACTGTGTTTACAGTAGAAATTATGAACATGACCCACTTTAAAAGACTAAGTATTTCCTTGATAAATTTTAATGTTTACAGAAGTTTGTAATTGTAGCTGTGTTTCATGATACATCATTTGTGGCTTCTGTAATGTCTAAAATGCTGAAATCCAGATCAGAAGGCAATACCAATTATAACATTATTTCTATGAAAAAATAGATCATACTTCTTAATGTTATAATTACAAATACGTTCACATGCATACCAAAAAAATCCCCAGGAAAACATCAAATTTTGACAAAGATTTTGTTTTCTAAGATGTATATAATAAATATATATTATGTGTATAATAAAAAATGATATGGGTTATTTTCTAACAGAAACAAGGCGCTGTCTACTGCACAGTTGAATCAAAACTATCTATACAACTTCTGTAATATGGAGTGAGAAGGCAATGTAGCATAACTTAGAATTAGAATGTACTAGAGTAAGTATTAGGAACACAGGAGAAGGTATCTTATGTTCTAGGAAATAAAGCCAGAGCCAGCACCTCACGGGGAAATGAAGCTACTCTCCTGTCCACAGGGATTCTGTTAGTCTGCAAATAGTCACCCATGAATTTTGAAGCTACCCTTGGAATGTTTATGTCTTTTTGGAATCCAGAAAGACCTTTGATGGCTTCACTCTCTCCCTCCAGGAGATTCTCCTGGAAAGGCGCTTTGAAGAAAATGAAATAAAAAGCTACTGCAAGGATCTTCATTGGGTGACTGTATGACAACAAAACTAATTTAAAAAATAGAAAACAATGAACATTGCTCTTTACAAACCTGCCCAGAATCACCATGAATTTGACCGTTGTCCTTTCAAAGGATCACCTAAGCAACTAAGCACTCATCCACAAGATCTTGCAATTGTCCACATCATGTCTTGAAGGCCTCTCTCTCTGAACTGGCTTCTAACTCACACAAGATAACTTAATCTCTATTCCACAGTCATATTCTGTGGACTTGGATTAAAAAAAAAAAAAAAAAAAGCAGTTCCACTTAATTCACCAGACTTGAGTCTTTATCATTTTTGGTTTCTTCAGAATCCCCATTGGATTTTGTTTGCATCCAGTGTAGTAAGTTGAAATCTCTTAGGATGGTACAAAGTCCTTTGAAATCTGACCTTGGACTGGGCTTGGTGGCTCAGCCTGTAATCCCAGCACTTTGGGAGGCTGAGATGAGTGGATTGCCTGAGCCTGAGGGTTTGAGACAAACCAGGGCAACTTGGCGAGACCTCATCTCTACCATAAAAATGTAGCATGCCTGTAGTTCCGGCTACTTGGAAGGCTGAGGTGGAAGGATTGCCAGAGCCCAGCAGGTCTGCTCTGGGTGACTGTGAGTGTGCCACTGCACTCCAACCTGGGCAATGGAGTGCGACTCCAGCTCAAAAAAAAATCTGGCCTTGACCTGCCATGCTCCCACATCCCTTACTACTTCCCAACTCTACTCCCCTGTCTCCTGCTCCTGTGTGCTCCAGCTGCAAACACTTCACTTCTCCCTCGGTGCATGATTTTTTTCATGCCTTTGCTCTTCTGCCTGCAAGACCTTCCACAACTTTTTTGCCTCCTCATTCCTCAAGGTGCAATCAAACGCCACCAGGTTTCCCACTGATGCTGTCTCTGAGCTTGCTCCCCTCCCTGAAGATATCTGTGCACCAGCCTTTGTGCTCTGGGGGTTGATTTTTTCAATTGACCTGGTTTCCCTGTGAGGGTGAATGTTCCTTGAGCACAGTTTGCAGGGTGTTCCCTCTGCCTAACACTGGAGTCAGGCACAGGGTGGGGAAGACTGACCATAGTTTAAGTCACCTTTGAAGTGTTAGAGAATATTTTCAAACACATGTTATAGACTCTGAAGCATGTGTTTATTAACCACCTGCTACTCCAGGAACCAGGCTTATTGTGATGACTCAGGGGTGCAAAGGACCTATACTCCAAAAGAGGTATAAAATAGAAGAGACAGAGAGGAAGTTGACAGTCAGTCAAGTGACAGTGGGGTAAGTTGTAGAAGAGCTGAGGAGGAAGGAGGTCACTCAGTATGACCATTGGATATTATGAGGTGACTTCACTGATCACCACCTTGAGTAACAAATGCTGATCCTATTGTTGAAACAGCAGTCTTATGAGGTGGGGTTTTGTGAGACTCATCCAAAGTTGGCTTGATCTCAGATAAAGCTCCCTCACTGCCTGTCCTTCATTACTTGATGTTCCTATGGCAGGCTACCCCTTTAGAGATGAGCATTATTTGCTCCAGAGAGTTGTCAAGATATGTGCATCTTACTGAAATGAGCTAACAGTACCTCAGATGCCCTAGATACCTCAGGATGATAGAGGTTATCCTGACTTCTTTCTCTTTCTCACCTCACATCTCTGGTTGCTCTTCAAGTCTTGAGGATTCTTCTACCTCAGTGTCTTTCCCATCTGACCCTTCTTCTTATGTTCATGGTTACCCTTTTAGTTTAGGCAATGGTTCCTGGAATTATCTTCTTGAGTTCAGTCTCTCCTCATTGTGATCTATTCCATCACCCAATGAGTCTACTAAAAGTAGTTACTTTCCTATTCAAATCTCATTGGGGGTTTACTCAAACTTCTAATTTAGCATTCAGGGCCATTTGTGAGCTGATTTCAGCGGGCTTTCCTACTTTTATTTTATTTATTATTATTTTTTGTTTATTTTTATTTTTTCTTAACTTCAATAGCTTTAGGAGGGCAAATCATTTTTGGTATGGGCTTTAAGTCTGTCTGAACACTCACCTGGGCACATTGTACCCAACAGGTGATTTTTTTGTCCCTCCACCCCTTCCTCCTCCCCACACCTGAGTCTCCAGACTCCATTATACCGTTATCTATGTTTTTGCAGATCCTGAGTTTAGCTCTTACTTATAAATGAGACCATGCAGTTTTTGCTTTTCTGCTCCTGAGTTAATTCACTTAGGATGATATTCTCCAATTTTATCCAAGTTGCTGCAAAAGCCATTGTTTTATTCTTTCTGATAGTTGAATAGTATTCCATAGTGTATATACACCACATTTTCATTATCCACTGATCAGTTGATGGGCATTTAGGTTGATTCCACACCTTTGCAATTGTGAATTCTGCTGTGATGAACACGAGAGTGCAGATATCTTTTTAATAAAATGACGTTTGTTCCTTTGTGTAGACACCTAGTGATGGGATTGCTGGATCACATGGTAGATCTATTTTTAGTTCTTTGAGAAATTTCGATACCAATTTCCATAGAGGTTGTACAAATTTACACTCCCACCAGAAGTATAGTAAGCATTCCCTTTTCTCTGTATCCATGGCTGGTTTTTTTAATTTTATGAAGCAGTGATTTAGTTAGGAGATAGGATAGACATTTGTAAGAAAAATGCCCCAAGTATAAACAAGATAAGCCGGGCTCGGTGGCTCAGCCTATAATCCCGCGCCTTTGGGAGGCTGAGGTGAGTGGATTGCCTGAGCCTACGGGTTCGAGATCCGCCTGGGCAGCGAGACCTCATCTCTACATAAATCAAAAAGTCAGCCGGGCGTGGTAGTGCATGCCTGTATTC